>NC_052618.1:23617478-23701465 GCF_016545825.1 Eucalyptus grandis | reverse complement strand
TGAAATTAACTGAGAAATTGAATCTGATTTCAGAAATTAGAAGTTTTGTTATGTCACAAATCATTTTAGGAACATTGACTCATCCTTAGAAGATTTTTCTGCAAATCGAGATTTTCATTGAAAAATCAAGAATTGACGAAATTGGATCGGGAAAATTAGAGGACCGTTCTTGAGTGCACATTTGGCATCCAAGATGGATTTATTGGCAAGGAAAAATGTGGATTCAAGTGTGGACACATGATTTGGAATTTTGGGACTTCAATTGAATTGAATTGAAGAGAATTGAAGAGGAACTGAAGACTTTGAAGGAACAAATGTGCAAAATTCTTAGGCCATGGGGTACACAACATTTTGGACCACTTGGGAAGCTTCTTGGGGAAGATTGAGAAGAGAGAAGTGGGTTGTGGATGGCTGATGGCTGGTGGGGGCAAGGCAAGGGAGAATTGGACAAGTGTGGAGGCCTTGGAAGCCCTTGGGGACCCCCCTCTCTTCAGTAGCCTTCTTCCTCCTTGAAGTCTGGCTTTGTCCATTTGTTGAGGAGTCTTGAGACCTTGAGAAAACCAGAGGAAAACCGCAACTCATCCCCCTTGGCCGTCGCACACTCGCACAGCCACCGTCGGACCATTTTCCTCCCCTATTTTCCTTCCTTCCAGTTTCTACTCCAACTAGCTTTTCTTCAAAGATTTGAGTTAAAAGTTGCATTCCCGTGCGAATCAGCCCACGCTTCACTCACCATCATGACCAGAAGACCTAGTCTGTACAGACGGTGCCTGCCACTCGCTGAACGGAGCTGCTGGCCATCCCATCCGGCCACCGGAAGCCGCCATTCGCCGGACCACGTGGAGCTCCGCTCGCTTGCACTGTTTCACATTTTCTTCATTTTCTCCCCATTTCGACCCTTCCACCGCCAGTCCCAACCACCAACACTTCCCCCCTTGACCCTAGGCGCCACCGGTTTCTAGCCACCCGCTGGCCGGAGCTCCGATCAACCCATCTTCGCTAGTTCAGCCTGAACCAGCCGCTGGTTTCCCTCTCTCGGTTCAGCCAGAACAGAAGCTGAAACCAGCAAGCCGTGAGGTCTTCGTGGCCCGTTTTCGAGCCCTTCCCGGCCTTGGTTGGTGTTGCCGCTTGGAGGTTTGTCACCCGCCTTGGCGTCGCCGTCGCCGTGGACTCACCGGAACACTAAACCGGTGAGTTTACTCACTAAACCTTGCTTAGGATGTTAATTACGCTTAAGGGTTGTTTAGATTAGGCTAAGTATGTTTAGGTGGTTAGATTAGTCTAATTAGAAGTTAAGTAGATTATGAGATTTGATTAGTTTAGTGAATAATTAATTAAGGCTAATTAGGCAATTGGATTAGTGTAATCATAATTAGGCCTTTAATGAATTATTTGCATCAAAGGATTTTTTAATTATTTCGAATTATTTAATTAATTTAAATAAGTTATATTATTTTAATATTTAATATTTATTTAATTAATTTTCGGAATTTAATTAATTATTTATTATTTTCGAAAATTACGCCGGGATAACGATTCGTTAGAATTCTGTCTTGCTTTGTGGTGTGGTTAGATTATACAATTGATTGTTGGATTGTGAAATTGAGTGGTGATTGTGAAAAATATGTTATTTATTCAGAAAATCCGGTGTTGGTTTGACACCGAAAATGGGTTTTAAGTATTATATCAAATAGTGCAGTTTGAAAAGGAAAGGTATCAGTTTTTCTGGTTCGAATTGACTGTGTACCCACACACGACTATTTTCGGGATGTTTTTTAAAAAAAATAAAATAGGCGAGGATCACCATTTTAATTGAGGCATTTGAGTGCAAAGCACGGTGTCTTGGGCCGAGATTGATTGGTCGTGTGTTGGTTAAAGAGAACTCATCTCGAGCGTTTACGCTGGACGTTTCTAAATCCCTTTTTGGGTTACCCATGCATTAGGGTAACGAGTTGCAATAGATTCTGGACCTACGCTCCTTCGAGAAAGCCGTCTATTAAGAGACATCGCTGTGCTCCATGGGGGGGAGACGATGCCTGGCTACGCCAGTAGACCGTTGAAATTTGTAGTCGACCATACCCTTGAGGGGTGAAATTAACAATTGGAACACATGATTGTTTGAGTTAGATGTGCCTAATTATAAGACAAAACTGTGTGGCATGGTATGTGACATGTCATAACAGTTTGGTCTTATAATCGGGACCCCTCTGGTTGTTTGATATGAAATTGTTAGCGTTCCAATTGTTTGAGTTGTATTACTGCATATGATTGAGTGATATGAACTGTGCTAACGTGCAGGAAGGAACTGAGGCAAGGTAAGTCCTCTATGTGGTGTGGCTAGGCCACCTTTTAGTGTATTTCCTTCCTAATAAGGGTTTAGGGGGTGAACTTGCTGTGACATTGTCTCACCCCATCGTGGGCTTATCATTTCAGGTCTTTAGTTGGTGGTTATGGAGGATCGGAGCCTCGGAGTCCGTGGAGGTGGAGTATGAAGGTTTGGCGTTCGTGTCCGACTAGTTTGTCGTAGGATAACTTCTTTTGAGAGTCGACCTTTTTGTAGACTTTTGACCAGATTCGTTTTTGTAACTAAACCCCGTCTCTTATAAAAGTTGGCTTTTGTGAAATGTTTCCCTGCTTTTCTATCCCATGCTATTTGTTGTCAGGGGTTTATTATTTTGCTTCCGCATGCGTATTAAAATGAATGGGTTGGTGACGCGTCCTGGGAACGTTGCATTTGTATCAATCGCAGAGGGATGCGCGCACGCTCGAGGGTTGGGGCGTGACATCCCTGTTTAAGTGGTATTAGAGTAGGTATGTGCATGGAGTGATAAGGTGCGATGAGTCATGGGATAGTTAGTAGGAAAGACTTTTATAATGTTGATGCATGTGATTGATAGCTGTTTGGTAAATTGTTTGTGGGGTCACTCAAATTCTAACTGGCGTTAGAATTGGAAAATAGATGTCTATACAGATGTTTTAGCATGAGTGACCAGGAGCAAATGACTCCTAGGAAGAGGGCGGTAGGTCCTGCGACTCGGGGTAGGACGCTGATGAGAGTCGGTACCCGAGGTGCCCAGAGTAGAGCGCAAGTTGAGGCCAGCGCGAGTGAGTAGCACCGCCTTTAGTTGGTCTTTGGGGTAATAGCCCCTGAGGATCCAAGGTTCGTTGGGATCATGCGAACGCTAGAGATGATGGGAAACCGAATGGAGCAACAGGCTCGGAATCAAGCTACTGGTGCCGCCGCTACTGCTGCCGCTACCAATGCCGCCAATCATCCTTTGCTAATGTCATTTGCACTCTGCTTTCTTTGCCGCAATTACAGCGCTGCTTGCCGCGATTTGCCGCACTTTTGTTGTCGTACTCCGCGAGGTTCCACTTGAGAACTTGGTCGCTGGGAGATCAATGCATAAGTTGGTGGAATAGTTTTTGAAATTGAACCTGCCGAAGTTCATGGGAGCTGGAGATCCCAAGGCTGTAGCCCTTTGGATCTAGGGCTTGGAGAAAACCTTTGCACTGCTGATGTGCAATGCAGTGGAGAAGGTAGTTCTTGCAACCTATCAACTGGAGGGGATTGCAAGCACTTGGTGGATGACCACCAAAGGAATAGTGTTCCCTGAAGGCGTAGTTCCGAAGTGGAATGCCTTTGTCGAAGTCTTCATCGACAAGCACTTTTCTGATAGTGACAAAGAGATGAAGATGGCGAAGTTTCAGCGCCTTTGCCAAGGTACGATGTCGGTAGATTAGTATGAAGTGAAGTTCACTGAACTATCGTAGTACACCCTCGAATCGGTTGAGAATTCGGTAAACCGAGCTAGAAGGTTTAGAGAGGGGCTTAGACCGGAAGTGAAAAGCCCGCTGGTGCCATTCGATCTGAAGGACTACAATGACCACTATAAATGGGCCAAGTTGATCGAGAGAGACCATAATGAATTGCATCTGGGTCGCGGTTTGGTTTGAACAGAGAAGGGAATCGGTTTGGGAAGAGACCGATGTCTGGAGGAAGGTATCCTATTCCACCCAACAGGAAAGGTGGGATAGGAAAGTTAGCGAACCAGTTTAGAGTGTGTCGTTCTTGCGGAGGACGTCATGGATTAGTCCTGTGTCTTGCTAGGATGGGTGCTTGTTTTGTGTGTGGCCAATAGGGTCACATAGCCAGGTATTGTCCCAGAAGACAAATGGGACCACATTTATCGCCGTCGCCGCCAATGGGTCAAATCCGAGGAGTCGTGCCACCGAATGCATAGCAGGGTGGTTTGAACTGACCTCCAGCTCAGGGAAGGATGTATGCTATCATGAGAGGACAGGTTGAGGATGCGCCTAATGTGATCACAGGTACGGTCTCGTTGAACGACCATGCTGCTTATGCTTTATTTGACCTTGGAGCTACTCATTCATTTATAGCTGAGCAGTATGTTAAGTAGGTAGGATTGATTTCTGAGTTGTTGGAGTCAGTGGTCAGTATATCGACACCATTAAAGGATAGGTGTTAGCTATAGTGGGTTGTCCTGGTTGTATGTTAGCGATTGGTGAGCGAGAGGGGAAGATATATTTCATAGTCCTAGTCATGTATGATTTCGATGTGATAATTGGCACGGATTAGCTCACCAAGCAACGAGCTAAGATGGATTGCTATTGCAAGGTGATTCGGTTTAACCCGTTAGAGGGTGAGAGCTTTGAGTTTATTGAGAGTTGAGGAGGACCCTCGATTACTTTAATCTCGTTGCTCGAGGCAACTTGTTTATTAGACGGGGGTTGCCAAGGTTACCTGGCGACTATCGTTGATACAACAGTTGAGGAGCATAAGATCGAGGACATCACAATGGTTCAAGAGTTTCTAGATGTGTTTTCGAAAGAATTGCCAGGTTTACCGCCAGAGAGGGAGATAGAGTTCATGATTGAGTTACCCCCCGGGACAGAGCCAATCTCTAAGGCACCTTATCGGATGGCTTTGTCGGAGTTGAAAGAACTGAAGGTGCAGATGCATGAATTGTTGGATAAGGGATTCATACGTCCTAGTGCATCACCTTGGGGAGCACCAGTTTTGTTCATGAAGAAGAAGGATGGTTCGTTGTGCCTATGTATCAACTATCGACAACTCAATCAGGTGATGATTAAGAATAAGTATCCATTACCGCGGATCGACGACTTGTTTGATCAGTTGCAAGGAGCATCGATATTTTCAAAGATTGACTTAAGGACGAGATATCATTAGCTGAGGATCAGAAAGGAAGACATACCAAAGTCGGCGTTTCGCACTCAATACGGTCATTATGAGTTCACTGTGATGCCGTTTGGTCTGACAAATGCCATAGCTACTTTTAGGGATCTTATGAACTGAGTGTTTAAAGAGAACCTGGATCAGTTCATGATCGTGTTCATCGATGATATCTTGGTGTACTCAAGGAGTCCTGACGAACACGAAAGGCACTTAGGGATAGTGTTTCAGACTCTACGGAATCATGAGCTGTACGCCAAGTTCAGTAAGTGCGAGTTTTGGCTAACTCGTGTGGCTTTCCCAGGTCATGTGATTTTAGGAGAAGGAATCTTCGTGGACCCAGCCAAGATTGAAGATTGAAGCAGTGATCAACTGGCCAAGACCGACGACAGTGACAGAGATAAGAAGTTTTCTAAGTTTAGTAGGGTATTACAAAAGGTTCATAGAGGGGTTTTCAGCTTTGGTGTTGCCGTTGACTCGACTTATGAAGAAGGAAGAGAAGTTTATGTGGACAGACAAGTGCGAGTGTAGTTTCCAAGAGCTTAAGCAGAAGCTGACTACCACACTTGTTCTGACATTCCATCTAGTCTTGGAGGATATGAGATCTACAGTGATGCATCGTTTAGAGGACTAGGTTGCGTGTTGATGTAACATGGTAGGATTGTTGCATACGCGTCCCATCAGTTGAGAACTCATGAGTTGAATTATCTGACGCATGATTTAGAACTCGCAGCGATTATTTTCGCTCTGAAAATTTGGAGACATTATTTGTGCAGAGAAAGATTCCAGATCTTTACTGACCAACAAAGTCTCAAGTACTTATTCTCTCAGAAGGAGTTGAATATGAGACAGCATCGCTGGATGGAACTCCTGAAGGACTATGATTGTGATATCCTATACTGTCTTGGCAAAGCTAATAAAGTCGCAGATGCCTTAAGTTGGAAGTCATCAGTAGCGCATATGGTGATCAAGGAATGGGCTTTACTTGAGAAGGCACGAGATTCGGTTTTCAAGTTTAGGCCACCTTTCAAATCTTATGGCCACCCTCAGAATTGAATCGGAAGTGCATATCAGAATTAAGACGCTTCAGCCGACTGACCCAGATGTTCAAAAAATCCTACAAGAGGATACCGAGAAAAGGAAAGCTAACTTTCAAATTTTTGATGATGGAACACTGAGGTTTCGAGGACGATTGTGTGTACCTGACGATGTAGCACTTAAGGAAGAAATATTATCAGAAACTCATGTAGCAGTTACAACATTCATCTTGGTAGTACGAAAATGTATCAGAATCTACGTCAACACTATTGGTGGTCTGGTATGAAGGTGGACATCGCCAAGTATGTCGCCAAGTGTGTGACGTGTCAACAAGTGAAGGCACATCACTATAAGCTGGGAGGACTTCTGCAACCTCTCGAGATTCCCAAGTGGAAATGGGAACACGTCATAATGGACTTTATGACGGGCTTACCAAGGAGTCAGAGAGGTAATGATTCCATTTGGGTAGTGGTTGACAGATTGACAAAGTCGGCTCATTTCATCGCAGTATGGAAGGACCTTGATTTGGACAGGCACGCAGAGTTGTACGTGCGTCAGTTAGTTCGTCTGCATGGAGTGCCGGTGACGACTACATTAGACAAAGACCTGAGGTTCATCGGCACCTTTTGGAAAAGCTTGTAAAGTTCCTTAGGAATGAAGCTGCAGTACAATACGGCCTATCATCCGCAGACGGATGGCCAGTTTGAGAGGACGATTCAAACCCTCGAAGGTATGTTGCGAGCTTGCGTGTTGGATTTCAAGGGAAGCTGGGAGGAATAGCTTCATCTTGTTGAGTTTGCCTACAACAACAGCTACCAATAGAGCATTCAGATGGCTCCTTTCGAAGCTTTGTATGGTAGAGCGTGCAAAACGTTAGCGTGTTGGGATGAGGTTGGAGAGTGAAAGATCACAGGCCCAGAGTTGGTTCAGCAGTCAGTGGAAGCAGTTGCAGTTATCAGAGACAGATTAAAGACCACTAAGAGCCGCCAAAAAAGCTATGTTGATAAGCATCGAAGGCCATTGGAATTTCAAGTTGGTGATCACGTCTTTCTAAAGGTGTCACTAATGAGGGGTATTTCGCGCTTTGGCAAGAAGGGAAAGCTGAGTCCGAGGTACGTAGGTCCCTTTGAGATTCTTGAAAGAATCGAGATCCTCCATATTGTCTTGCATTACCGCTGAAGCTGGCGCAAGTGTATGATGTCTTTCACATGTCGATGTTGAGGAAGTATGAGCCTGACCGACCCATGTGAGAGTGCTAGTATGAGCACCTAGAGGTGGGTGAATAAGTGCAAAAATAATTTTTGCAAGATATAATATAAGATCTTACTTTTAACCTGAGTCTGGCAGACAATAGACTCTGCAAAGGAAATCACACTTACGCAAATAAAGTTACGAACTAAATTAAAGAGATTAGGGGAGAGAATTATAACACGAAGTTTATAGTGGTTCGGCTTAATCTAACCCTATGTCCACTCTCCCGCACTGATAGCCCACTGGCTAGATTTTACTATGAATCAAAATAGTCGTTACAGTATCACGCCCTTGATTCTATAGTGTAGAGACTCTACTACACTTCCTCATGGCCTCACAAATGTCTAGACTCTCTTTTGAGTACAAATTTTCGCTCAACAATTGAATCAGCAAAGAATAAGGAGCCTCAGACTTTGAAATTTATCTATCGTGCACACACTTGAGTAACTAGAGCGTCTTCCTTAAATACTCCTCCATGCCTTCATAACCATTGGCACCTTCCAAAGGAGTTCTTCAATCTTCTCATTGGACATAATCAATTAGGGAGATCTCAAGTTACTTAAGAAATATGAAGATAGCCCACCAATCCTACTCGCCCATACAATCAAGATTTAGGTTTCCATAAGTAGAACCTTTCATGTATGATTTGCCAATCAACAGATCAAATTTAATCGAATTAATTTCAAAACGAATAATAGATCTTGAGATGTTATCTCTAACCGTGAGATCTTCTTTAACCGCTCGAAACAAATCCTTAAAGAAATATACGATTCTGGATAAGTCTTTCTTTGACGGTCTAGAAACAATCAATGAGGGCAGACTTTAAATCTTGAGTCTGGCGGTCTGACGGTCTTCAGACTTTGATGAAAGAGTATGCTATTCTTCAGACTAAATTGATGGAAATTTTTTGTCAGCTTCAAAACAAGTAAGGAAGTTTTCTCCAACAATCTCCCCCTTTTTGATGGTGACAAAACTTTCTGCAGATTTGGATACTTTTGACCTGCAAGACAATACTTAAGCAAACAAGAATACCTCATAAAAGATAAATGGATTAGGGTAAAGATAATATTGAATCTGCATCCACTAAGAAATGAGTTAGTCTTGTAAAAACAACTATCTTTGTCATGAATACCCACAATGCTTAAGATCGCAAGCATTAAACGATCAAATAGTCCAAAGTGCAAAGTCAACCAAAGTCCAAACAAACTAGTCCAAACAAACAAAAATTAAGGTCAAAGCTAAACCAAATCAGCACCAACTTCTCTCCCTTTTTGTCAGCATTAAAGAGGTAGAGATGAAAAACAAAATGTGATAAGTTTAAGATTGTTTTGGAACGCGAACGAGCTGGAAATCTCCCATTGACTTGATAGTCTCCTCTAGCTTTCTCAAATCCTCCTTCAGTTGTGCTACTTCCTCACCCTTGGTAATTGCTTGAACTTGAATAGAAAGGGCCTGAATTTGATCATGCAATGACGCTGAAGAAACTTGAGTAACATTATGCATATTCTGAAATTCGCATCCCAAGGCATAAATCTGACCTCTAATCTCCATAAGAACATCAAGCAATCTTTTAAAGTCTGCTGAGTTGTCAGTTTGAGTGCTTGCTTTAGCATGATCAGTTTGTGGAGTATTGGCAGATGATGGGACTTCAGCATGAGCACCCAAACTTGGAGATGAAACCTCATTGCCTTCTTCAGGAAATTGAGAAGCATATACTTCTTCTGGGTTGACAGGAGAACAATTAACATCGTCACTAGTAAAAGCAAGTGAAGAAGTACCTCTTTTATCAGCAGCTCCCCCTGTATCAGTGCCGTTAGGTGGAGAGAAGTACTCTTCATGCTTTGTTTCTTCCTCAATGACATGATGACCTTGTTCTCCTCTTTGCTCGTCTTCTGCAGTTCTGCCTTTGTTTGCTTCTTTCCTTATCGATTCCCTCTATTTACTTCTTTGCTATGCTTCTTCTCTTTCTTGGTTCTCTCTATCCTCTATCTTTGGAAGAAGATGTTGTAAGTTCCTTAGGGCAAGAGCAGAAATGGTGATGTCTTCCTCATCCCCTTCATCCTGCAAGATGAGTGCTCTCATTTTCTTAGATGGAGCGGACATAGGCTCTTTGCCTTTTCGTTTTGCAGCCATAGGGTCTTGTCGAGTCTTGATAGGGGTCTTCTTCTTAAAGCGCTCTAAAGCCTTATTTAGTTCTTTCAGACGCATCTTTGAAACCATCTTCAGTCCTATCATCATTGGATCACTGGTGCGAATACACAGAATCTTAAGAGGCTGAATATTAAGATGTCTGAACAGACGAGTAACAAGAGCTGAATAAGGAAGTTGTCCCTTGTCCTTGACCATCGATCTATACATATGAAACATGATAGTGTGTGGCAGAGAGAACTTTTCACCAGTATTGATAGAATACTTCAGCTTCGCTTTTGAATTGGAGACATCAGTCTTTGATGTGGATTTGGGTCTAAAACAATTAACCACAATCTTATGCAGCAAGATATTTGAGGCATTCATCTTTAAGTACGAAATTTGACCTTCTGCCATTCTATCTCGAACAAGCTCCGTAGTCGCACGACCAATAGACGCACTTACTAATCGAAACATCCCTCTCTCTACTCCAATCACATCAGCCAGAGTGTCCATATCAACCACATAATCTTGGTCTCTAACATTGAAAGAAAATCTATTCGCGTCCAAGAAACTTAGATTAGAATAGAAATATGCAGTAAGTTCTGGATGAGCAACTGTTGTCTCAAAGCAAAATCGTTCAAGTTGAAGTAAAGTAAATTTCTCCTATAGCTTCACGTTCGAGGAGTCGAGAAACTCAAAATCCACCATTCTTGGGTTTATCACCCCTCGCTCTAGTAACTTAGAATAAACTCGCTTATGTTTCTCAGAACGAAACAAATCTACCCTTTTTCCTCGAATATTCGCGGCAACACCCATTCTAGGCTTGAAATGAGCAAACATCTTTTCATCATCATTTGTTCCATCAGACTGATTAAGACCCCCAACACGTGGATCACTTGGGAAATTTGCAAAAGCCTTTTATGCCGAACCAGCAGGAGTAATCCCCAAACGTTCCATCATTTGTAAAAAATGGGTTTCATTTCTAGATAGAATCTATAATGCAATTTACCTAAAAATATGATCTAAATTTAAAATGAAACATGCAATTCTAACCTAATATGCACAATGAATTTTTTTTTTTTTGTGTTTTTCTTTATGAAATTCGAAATTAAAACTAACACATAATTAAACACGCAATTCAAATAAAAAAACTAACCTAAATGAATGCACTTTTTTGTTTCCTTTTTCATGATTGAAAATAAAACCCTATTCTAAACATGCAAAGATAATTAAAAAAAAAAAAAAACAAACCTAAACCTAATTCAATTTTTTGTTGGATTTCCTTTTCCTTTTACGAAAATAAAATTGACTCAAACACCACGACATCAAATCAAGCAAGATAATGTTGATATCTAAAAATTGGCAAACCATACCTTGTGCATGAGATCGGGTTGACCAATTTTAAAATTAAATTGCGAATCGAATCTCGGGCTTGAGATTAGATTGTCGATTTTGCAAAGGATTGCGAGTCGGATTTGGGCGCAAAAATCGAAATGACAACCCCTAATTTGGGGGGCACTTTCATGTTGGAATATCAATCATATATTTAGGAACAACTTCACTAAAAAAAAAAAAACAAGCTATAGAAGAAAATAAAAACAAACAAAAAAATAAATAAAAAAGACTACATAATCCTCTTTTTCTCTTTTTTTGTCTTTTCTTTTTGCAAAAGTGAGCTTGCTCGTGCGGCTAGTCACCGGCTCCGATGAAGGGCGGCGGATCGGAGGTTTGTCGGGGGAAACTCGCGAGGGTGGCAACGGGCGGGCGGGTCGAAGGGCTTCGGCTCCGAGCAACAGGGCGTCGAGATCAAGGCCGTCGGTCGCTAGTCCTCGGGGCAATTAGGCTTGGATAGAGCGGCGTTGGGTCGAAAGGCTCGAGCAGCAGGGCGGTAGTGGTGTGTGGTAGAGCGGAGCGGCGAGCTCGCAGTATAGGCGCGGCGGCGTCGATTGCTGCAGAAGGTGCAGATCGGGGCCACTCCGGCGTGGTGGCGAGCGAGCGGGGAGGTCGCAGTCACGGTGGGCTGCAACGGAGGGCAGATCGACTTGACGGTACGGCTGATTTGGGGCTCCGGTGGCGCCGCAATTTTGGGGCACGGGTGTGAAAGTTAGTATGAGGACCTAGAGGGGGGTGAATAGGTGTAAAAACAAATTCCCGAGATAAGTGTGCAACACTAATCAATAATAGATTATGAAAAGGAAATTCGTCTCTTGTAAACAAAACGTGTTACGATCAAAGTAAAAGAGTGTAGGGAAGAGAATATGAACACAAAGATTATAGTGGTTCGGCTTAATCCAAGCCTACGTCCACTCTTCCGCACTAACAGCCCACCGGCTGGATTTCACTATAAAACAAAAGAGTTTTTACAGTAAAGCTTTTCCTTGATTCCACAGTGTAGAGGCTCTGCTACACTTCCTCAAGGTCTCTCAAAGATATAGACTCTCTTTTGCGTACAAGGTTTCGCTCAATAGTTTAATTGACTAAGAATAAAGAGCTTCAGACCTTGGAATATTTCTATCGCACGCGCACTTGAACAACTGGAATGACTTCCTTATATACTCCTACATGCCATCACACCCGTTGGCACTTACCAAAGGAATTCTTCCAATCAACCCGTTGGACATAATCAATTAGGAAGATCTTCAAGCTATTTAAGGAACATGACGATAGCCCACCAATCCTGCTCGCCCATGCAATCAAGATCTAGGTTTCCATAAGTAGAACCTTCAAAGTATACTTCGCCAATCAATGGATCCAAAATCCTTGAATCAATCTTGATTTGAATAATGGATTCCGACATGCTATATCCAGCCAAGAGATCTTCTTCAGACGACATAATCAAATCCTTAAAGAAATACTTCGCTTCGGATAAGCCTTTTTCGTCGGTCTAGAAACTGGTAGTGAGGATAGACTTTGAGTCTTGAGTCTGGCAGTCCGGAGGTCTTCAGACTTTGATAGTAGAGTCTGCAAGTCTTCAGACTAGACTGATGGAAACGTTTTGTCAACTTCAAAACACTCAATGAAGTTTTCTCCAACAATCTCCCCCTTTTTGATGGTGACAAAACTTTCTTGCAAATTTGGATAACTTTGACCTGTAAAACGTTACTCAAGCAAGCAAAGATATCTCATAAAAGATAAATGGCTTAATAAAGATAACATTAGAATCTGCATCCATAGAAAATATGTTAGTTCTGTAAATGAACAAAGCCATGGGATATCAATAGTGCTTAAGATAAGCAAACGTTTAAATAGTCAATCCAAATCTAGTCCAAATCCAAACAGCCAAACATAAGAGTCAAGTCAATCAAACATAATCGTCACAAGAGTTCAAAAAGTCAAGAGTTCAAAGTTTAAAATCAAATATGCACCACATCTCCCCCTTTTTGTCATCATAAAAAAGTTAGAGATGAAAAGAGAATGGCTTTAAGATTGATTGGGAACACGAGCAAGTTGGAAATCTCCCATTGACTGGACAATCCCTTCCAGCTTTTTCAAATCCTCCTTCAGTTGCGCTACATCTTCACCCTTAGCATTTGCTTGAACTTGAAGAGCAAGGGTATTGATCTGATCATGCAAAGACACTGAAGAGATTTGTCCTGCGTTCTGCAAGTTCTGAATTTCTTATCCCAGGGCATATATTTGACCTCACATCTCCAAAAGAACATCAAGAATTCTGCGAAAGTCTGCCGAATTTTCTGTGTGAGTACTGGCTTCTGCACGATCACGAGTATTGGCACATGATGGCATTTCAGCATGGTCACGTAGATTGGGTGATGAAACCTCATGTCTCTCCTCAGGAAATTAAGAGGCAAAGATGTCCTTTGGATCTGCTGGAGAACGACTTACTCCTTCACTGGTGGCAGGGAATGATGACGTTCCTCTTTTCTCAGGATCTCCCCTTATTTCCATGCCTTCAAGTGGAGCAAAGTGTTCCTCATGCTTTGTTTCTGCTTGATCTCCTCTCTCCTCTTCTTCTTCTTCCTCAATCCTTTCCTCCTCTGCATCTCTCTCCTCTGCTTCTTTCTCCAAATCTTCTCTCTCTCCAGTCTTCTGTTCTGTCTCATCCTTGTCTTTTTCTTGTCCCTCTGTTGTCTCTGGAACAGAATGACTCAAGTTTTTCAATGCCATCACATAAATGGTTACATCATCCTCATCCTCTTCATCCTCAATGATGAGAGCTCTTCTTTTCTTGGATGGAGCAACCATTGGCTCCTTCCCTTTTCGCTTTGACGCCGAAGAGACTGAATGAGTCTTGACAAGGGTTTTCACTTTGAACTGCTCTAAAGCCTTGTTGAGTTCCTTCAGACGCATTTTAAAGACCATTTTCAGTCCAACCACCATTTGATCACATGTTCGAACACAAAAAATCCGAGGTGGCTGAACATTCAAATGTCTGAATAACTTGGTCACAAGAGTTGTGTACGGAAGCTAACCCTTGTCTTTCATCATTCTTCTGTACATGTGGAACATAATAGTGTGTGGAAAAGAGGACTTTTTGCCAGCATTGATGGCATACATCAACTTTGCCTCCGAGTTTGAAACGTCGGTCTTTGAAGTAGATTTTGGTCTAAGGCAGTTAATCACAATCTTGTGAAGAAAAATGTTGGACGCATTCATTCTCAAATAGGAAATCTTCCCTTCCGTTGTTCTATCTTGAACAAGCTCGATCGTTGCATGAGCAACAGACACACTAATAGGTTGATATCTCCCTCTTTCAACCCCAATCACATCAGCCAATGTATTCATGTCAACCACATAGTCCGATCTCGAATGCGAAAGAGAATCTATTCGCATCCAAGAAAGCGAGATTCGAATAGAAATAAGCAGTAAGTTCAGCATGAGCTTCTGTTGATTCAGAACAAAACCGTACAAGTTGAAGAAGATTGAATTTTTCCCGCAGATTGACATTCACAGAGTCAAGAAAATCAAAGTCCACACTTCTAGGATTTATCACCCCACGCTTTAGCAACTTAGAGTACAGTTGCTTGTGTTCCTCTGAGCGAAACAAGTCTGTCCTTTTACTCCGAATTTTTTCCGCAACGCCCATTCTTGGTTTAAACTGATTGTACATCCTATCATCATCATTCCCATCTGGTTGACTCAGCCCTCCAACACGTGGATCACTTGGGATATTCGCCAAAGCTTCTTCCGCCGACCCCGCAGGGACAATTCCCAATCGTTCCATTGTGCGTAAAAAGAAAGTTTCATTTCTATACCCCTTGTCCTTAAGAAACTCATCTATGTAGTTTAGCATACTACCACTCCTCTTCAAAGCACGGTAAAGCTTGTTGGTAAAAGTGGGCTTATGAGTACTTACGGGTTCTGCATCTTCGATGATTTCTTCCTCTTCTCGATGTGCAACATCCTGAGGTCTAGATGGAGGAGATGGACGCTGCTGAGAATGTTGTGGGCTCTACTGTTGTCTAGGAGATTCTTCTTCCTCAGTGAGATCAAAGTGCGTAGGCCCCTCACGCATTTGCTGTGGTCCCCTGTTCGCGATCCTCAAAGACTTTCTTTGAGACGACATCTTTCACAGTTTTTGAGAGATTCCAAGCTTGTTTCCTAAGAAAGATGAAAAATTTTCGAGAATTAAACAAGAGAAGAAGACAGAAGTGGAAGATCTATGCTCGCTTAGGGTTTTTGAGAGTAAAACGAAGAAGAACTAACAGTATATAAGGCAGTTGAAGCGAGGCATATGAAATGCCGTAAAAGGAAATATATAAATGCATTTAAAAAAAAAATAACTGCTTTTTTCAAAAATTAGATAAGCTGTCATTTCAAAAATAACTTATTTTCGAAAAGGAAAGATTGCAATAATCACGAAAATCGGGAAATAACACCAATCAATTTCGGATAGATGATTGTACCTTTTCAAGATTTGATCCGAGAGATAAATTTATAAAATAGAAATAACTTATAGTCGTAGACCTTGATTGTATGAATCTGAGTGCCTTTAGATTTTTAGTCCTATGTCTGAACTTTTTCAGACTTTAAGATTGTTGGAGAAATCTTTCCAGAATATTTTGAAGCTGACAAAACATTTCTATCAGTCTAAGTCTGGATATCGATAGTTAAAGTCTCAAGATTTTATAGTCTCAAGACTTTGTTATCTCAAGACTCAAGACTCAAGACTCAAGACTCAAGACTCAAAGTTATTCTCACCGACAGTCTTTCTAATCAAAGTGTTGAAGGAAATCCAAAGTCGAGGTTTATGATTGAGGATTTGATCCTATCCTCAGGATAGATTCTTTGGTTGGATAATCATTTCGGATTCTTTATATCTTATCTAAGAACGATTGAAGATCCGATGGTCGACGAAATAATCTTGGATTATTCTATTCTTGAAACCGAGATCCCGATTGTATGGGCGAACAGGGATTGATGGGCTATCATCGAGATTCCTTATATAGCTCGGATGATCTTCTTGATTGATTCCGTCCAACGGGTAGATTGGAGGAATTCCTTTGGTAAGTGCCAACGGCTATGATGGCATGAAGGAGTATAAAAGGAAGACGTTCTAGTTGTTTTAAGTGAGTGATCGATAGAAAAATTCCAGTCGAAGATCCTTTGATTGTTAGTTGAGGCGAGCGAAATTGTATGCGAGAGTGTTTATACTTGGTGACGCCTTGAGCAAGTGTGGTAGATCATCTACACCTAGAAATCAAGGAAGATCAACACTTTGTAACATCTCTTTGATCATAGTGGAATCCAGCCAATCGGGCATCGGTGCGAAGAGTGGATGTAGGCTTGAATCAAGCCGAACCACTATAAGCGAGTGTTCAATTCTCTCTTTCCCTTACTCGGTATTGCGATTAAATTTTCAATGTTGCAAAGTCTCTAATTGTTTAAATATCGTGCAAACATCGAGAAATTTTTTGTATACCTATTCACCCCCTCTAGGTACTCGTACTAGCTATCTCAATTGGTATCGAGCTGTGTTCTTACTTTGTTTGAAGTGTTTTACTTGAGTAAAAGATCCATGGCTAGTATGCTAGCACCGGGGCGATGGAGGGGCAAAGCAATACCGGACCTCCCTACTTCGATGGAAAGGATTACAACATCCGGAAGAACAAGATGAAAGCTTTCCTACGATCAAAGGATCCTCGGAATGGGACGTAGTGGAAAAAGGAATCACTATTGCTGCTGCATCAAAACCTTTGAAAGAGGAAAAGAAACCGTTGAAACCAGCGGAATGTCTCAAGAAGAAATAAACAAGAGACAAGCACTTGATGCTAAAGCAATTTATTCTTTATATTGTGCTTTGTCACCAACTGAATATAACAGAATATCTTCTTGTGTCACGGCAAAAAAGTGCAGGACAGGTTACATATCACTTATGAAGGAACGGTCGAGTGAAGGAGACCAGAATTAACATTCTTCTTGGTCAATATGAATCCTTCAAAATGAAACCAGGAGAATCTATAAGCGACATGTTTAGTCGTTTTACAGATATTGTCAATGGTCTTGAGAACCAAGGACAAAAAATTTCTGATCCCATGAAGGTGAACAAGCTTCTACGTGGACTCTCCAAGGATTGGAATCATATAAAGACTTCAATAAGAGAGACGCAAAGAATCATGCCATTATCTGTAGACGAACTGATTGGAACTCTTCAGTCTTACGAAGTTGAAACGAATTATCAAATACGTTGCTTCATCTTCAAGCATCGGTCTTTGGTATCCAAAGAAGGAGACTTTAATCTTCTAGGATACTCGGATGCGAGATCTGGCGGTTGCGAATCGATAGAAAGAGCACTTACGGAACTTGTCAACTACTTGGAAACGAACGGTGTCTTGGTTTTCGAGGAAACAAAGCACGTAGCTCTTTCAACAACGAAGCGAGTATGTAGCTCTTGGAAGGCTGCTGTTCGCAAATTCTATGGATAAAACAACAGCTACAAGACTTTGGCATTGAAGACTCATGCACGAAATCAGATGTGACAACACCGGTGCTATAAATCTCACCAAAAATCCAATCCTTCATTCAAGAGCAAAGCATATTGAGATTCGACATCACTTTATTAGAGATCATATTCAAAATGGAGAAATCTCGATTCAATTTGTTGATTCAAAAAGTCAACTAGCGAGACATATTCACAAAGCCTTTGGAGAAGAATCGGTTTGACTTTATCCGCTCAAGACTCAACATTTTGAAGCTTGAAGAAGTTAAAGTCTAGAGACTCACCAACTCTAAAGACTCGATCTCTTAGACTCTAAGTCCGAGACTCGGACATTCGTGGATAAAGGCGTAAGTTGTATTTCTTCTAAAAGGTACTAATTGTCATTTAGTCGAAAAGGTACGATCTTTTGTTTAATAATTTTGGCGAGTTATAGATTTTGAAAAGAAGTAATCGTTCACTTTCCATTGCACCGATTGAACTTCCCTTTTCAAAAACAAAGTTATATATATATATACGAGTTTTCTTTCCCCAAATCTTCAAAACCCTAAAAAGCACTCTTCTCTCGATCTTGTTTCTACTCTTTGTTCATCGTCGAAAGTGGTCATTTTTCTTGGGAAAGCAAGTGAAGGAATCCTCAAATAGACAAAGAAAGATGTCGTCTTCGAGGAAATCATCAAGAATCGCGAACAGGGGACCACAAAGAATGAAGAAGGGACCGACTCATTTCGATCTCACCGAGGAAGAAGACTTATGCGGTCGGCGACAAAGTCCGATTCGCTCTCCTCCACGTCATTCAGCATCTCCCGCCCCACAAAGTGCAAGTCATAATGCGGAAGAAGAGATAATCGAGGATGCCGACCCGGTAAGAGTTCAAAAGCCTTCCTTTTTGTATAAACTTTATTGTGCATTGAAAAGCACGGGTACTCCATTGAACTACATAGATGACTTCCTTAAGGACAAAAATTATGGGAATGAGTATCTTTTACGAAGAAAATGGAGGAATGGGGAATTGCCCCAAAAGGAAAAGAGAGGAAGCTCTTGCGAACATTCCAAGAGATCCTCGTATGCCGGGACAAAATCGATTGACGCGAATGATGATGACAAAATGTTCCTTGAATTTGAACCTAGAATGGGTGTGGCGGCAAAGGCGAAAGGAAATCGGATGGATTTGTTTAAATCCAAGGATCAAGAAAAGTGTATTACTGACATTTGAAAGAGGGGTAATCAACCCTAGAAGTGTCGATTTTGACTTCTGGATTCCATCAACTTGAACCTAAGAGAGAAGTTGAATTTGCTTCAACTTGAGACTTTCGCTCGACTCTACGAGACGGGTATGATCATCGACTGCTTATTTCTATTCAAATCTTAGCTTTTTGGATGCGAATAGAATTTCATTCGATGTTCGAGACAAAGTCTATGTGGTAGATGTGAATATGTTGGCAGACATAGTTGGAGTTGAACGGGACGCTATCTCCCAATTAAAGTCTCACCCTGCTCGAACTACTCTGGATCTTGTCAAAGATAGGGATGTAGATAAGAAAATTATCTATTCGAATGAACGCTATCAACATTGTGCTTCACAAGATTGTGATCAATTGTCTAAGACCTAAGTCTACTTCAAAGACTTCGTGTCTCTTTCGAAGCAAAGTTGATGTATGCGATCAACTCGGGGACGGAAGTTCTCTCTCCCGCACACTATTCTTTTCCATATGTACAGAAGCGTGTCAAAGACAAAGGACAATTGCCTTATCGGTGCAGTGACCAAGATCTTGGACATCTGAATATTGAACGCCACATACTTTTTGTGTTAGACCGTGTGATAAGATGGTGGTAGGGTTGAAAATGTTAATGAAGATGCGTCGCAAGAACTTTCTAAGGCAATGGAGAAATTCAAAGTGAAATCTCCAGTCGATGCTTCAAAAGGAAAAGGAAAGAAGGCATTTAGTGCTTCTTCGAAAAAGAGGAAAAGAATTCTTATCCTGGAGGATGAGGATGAAGATGATGATGATGAAGATCCCACTATTCCAGCACTGACAAGAACAAGACGTTCTGTGTCTTATTCGACGAAACTTCAGCGGAAGCGAGAGAAGAAGAAGAACGAGAGAGAGAAGGAGAAAGAAGTTGAGGAAGAAAAAGAAGAAGTAAAGATCGTCTGGCGCTGTAAATCGGAGAGAAGGGAAATCAAGAGATTGATCATCACTCTTCCCCTTTCGATGTCCTAGAGACAGGGGAGTTAGCGAGCAAGAGAGGTCTCCACCTCATGCTGCTGAAGATCAAAGAAAATCTCCGGAAGACCCGAGAAGAAGCTCGGGTCTCTCAATTGCTGAAGAAGATGATACGACGATTCCAAATCTGCAAGACCGTTCGAAGCGCCATCGTACACACACACCATCCGAGAAAGCCAATGCCGTACACGAGACGGATGATTCGTAGATCTTCGTAGTATCATGAATATTCTTACGGAAATGCGTAACTGAGATATATATTATGCGGATTGTGAAATCCAAGTCTTGAAGCATCTTTGGACAAGCATCTTCGGTCTCTATGGAAGAAAAATACAAAGACCTCGCTCTACAACTTCAAGCCAATGCCAAGAGAGAAGAGGTAGCTCATGCGAGAAGATGCGAAGAAGCTCGAAGGAGTAGTCCGATCCATTGGGGATTTCCGGATCGTGCGCATTCCCAAGCGAGACATGACTCCTTTCTCACCCTCTTTTTAATGATGACAAAAGGGGAGAACCAATTTGAACAAACATTATTTATTTGACTTTTTGTGGTTATGTTTATTTTTGAGTATGACTTGAGAACTTGAACTTGAGTGTTAGATTTGAATTGGTTGTGGATTTTGATGCTTGACTGGTTGCATTTATATCAAGTATTGTTACATGGTATTACTCATGAAAGACTAACCAATTTCTTTGTGGATGCGAGTCGGTTGTTTATTAATCTTTATGAGTTAGCCATATTGCTTGAGAAATGTTTTTGCAGGTCAAAGTTGTTCAAATCTTCAAGAAAGTTTTGTCACCATCAAAAAGGGGAGATTGTTGGAGAAATCTTTCGAATATTTTGAAGTGACAAAACATTTCTATCGATCTAAGTCCGGATATCGATAGTTAAAGTCTCAAGATTTTATAGTCTCAAGACTTTGTTATCTCAAGACTCAAGACTCAAGACTCAAGACTCAAGACTCAAAGTTATTCTCACGACGGTCTTTCTAATCCGGTGTTGAAGGAAATCCAAAGTCGAGGTTTATGATTGAGGATTTGATCCTATCCTCTCGGGATAGATTCTTTGGTTGGATAATCATTTCGGATTCTTTATATCTTATCTAAGAACGATTGAAGATCCGATGGTCGACGAAATAATCTTGGATTATTCTATTCTTGGAAACCGAGATCACGATTGTATGGGCGAACGAGATTGATGGGCTATCATCAGATTCCTTATATAGCTCGGATGATCTTCTTGATTGATTCCGTCCAACGGGTAGATTGGAGGAATTCCTTTGGTAAGTGCCAACGGCTATGATGGCATGAAGGAGTATAAAGGAAGACGTTCTAGTTGTTTTAAGTGAGTGATCGATAGAAAAATTCCAGAGTCCGAAGATCCTTTGATTGTTAGTTGAGGCGAGCGAAATTGTATCGAGAGTGTTTATACTTGGTGACGCCTTGAGCAAGTGTGGTAGATCATCTACACCTAGAAATCAAGGAAGATCAACACCGTAACATCTCTTTGATCATAGTGGAATCCAGCCAATCGGCTGTCGGTGCGAAAGAGTGGATGTAGGCTTGAATCAAGCCGAACCACTATAAAGGCGAGTGTTCAATTCTCTCTTTCCCTTACTCAGTATTGCGATTAAATTTTCAACTGTTGCAAAGTCTCTAATTGTTTAAATATCGTGCAAACATCGAGAAATTTTTTTTGTATACCTATTCACCCCCCTCTAGGTACTCGTACTAGCTATCTCAAAGATATTGAGTCTAGAACAAATAACTTTAAATTGATTTTTCTCCGAAGGCTTTGTAAATATATCCGCCAGTTGATTCTTTGAATCAATAAACTAAATCGAAATTTCTCCATTTTGAACATGATCTCTAATAAAATAATGTCAAATCTCTATATGTTTTGCTCTTGAGTGAAGAATCGGATTCTTGGTGAGATTGATTGCTTATTTGGTGTTGTCACATTTGATCTCGGTGCATGAATCTTCAATTCCAAAGTCTCGGCTGTTGTTTTATCCACAGAATTTGTGAACAACAACCTCCAAGAGCTACATACTCTGCTTCTGCCATAGAAAGAGCTACTGTACTTTGCTTCCTTGAAAACCAAGATACTGTCCTGCTTCCAAGTAGTTGATAGGTGCCCGAGGTGCTCTTTCTATCAACTCTGCATTTGGCTAGGTCAGCGTCTGAGTATCCAAGAAGAGTAAAGTCTCATTCTTTAGGATACCAGAGACCCAAATTTGAAGTTGAAGCAATGTATTTGATAACATGCTTTGCAGCGCTTAAATAAAGATTCCCTCCAAATGAGATTCTTTAGGGTCTGATTGAAATCTGACACAAATACAAACACTAAACAAAATGTCAGGTTTAGAAGCAGTTAGATAAAGAAGTGAACCAATGATACTCCTGTATAGCTTCTGGTCAACTCTCTTTCCTTATTCATCTTGTCCAGCTTCAAAGAACTTGACATTGGTATATCAATCTTTTTGCAATTTTCTAGTCTAAATTTTTTGACAAGTTCTTTAGCATATTTTTCTTGATGAATAAAGATTCCCTCCTTTAGTTGTTTCACTTGAAGCCCGAGAAAGAAGGTTAGTTCACCCATCCTACTCATTTCAAACTCATCCTGCATGGACTTAGAGAATTTCTTGCACAGACTTTCATTAGAAGATCCAAAGATAATATCATCAACATAAATTTGAACAAGTAGAAAACTTTTGCTTTCTCTTTTGATAAAAAATGTAGTATCTACTTTACCTTTGACAAAACCGTTTTGAATTAAAAACTTACTTAGTCTGTCGTACCAAGCTCGTGGTGCTTGCTTTAAACCATATAAAGCCTTTTTCAGTCTGAATACAGAGTCTGGTTTCCTTGAGTCTTCAAAACCGGGTGGTTGTTCCACATAGACTTCCTCTTGGATAAATCCATTTAAGAAAGCACTTTTGACGTCCATTTGGAATAACCTGAAACTCTTATGACAAGCAAAAGCAAGTAATAATTTAATTGCTTCTAACCTTGCTATTGGTGTGTAAGTCTCATCATAGACTATTCCTTCTTCTTGCATATATCCCTTGACCACGAGTCTTGCTTTGTTTCTTACGACTTTTCTCTCTCGTTCATCTTGTTCCTGAAAACCCATTTAGCTCCAATGATGGATTTGCCTTTCGGTTTAGGAGTCAATTCCCAGACATCATTGATGCTGAATTGCTAGAATTCTTTTTGCATAGCTTTAATCCAGCTTTCATCAGTTAAAGCTTCTTCTATGCTCTTGGGGTCTATTTCAGAAATAAGAGCCACATCATTAGACTATTCGCACCTTTTGGATCTTGTGCGAATTCCTTCATTAATATTGCCAATAATGAGATCTTTGGGATGACTGGACTTATGCTTCCAGTTGCTGGTTGATTTGTCAGACTGTTGATCTTTCTCCCTATTTCAATCTTCGTTGATCATTTGTTGCTCGTCTTCTGAAGGTTGAACTGCTTCTGGAGATTTAGACTTTGTAGAGTCAAGAGCAGGTTCAGATTCTTCAAGATGAGTGTGAATCGATTGGTTTTGCATTAAGTCTTGAAATTTGACATTCATCGATTCCTCTACAGATTGAGTGTTCTTGTTGTAAACTCTGTAAGCTTTGCTTGTGATAAAGTATCCAAGGAAAATACCTTCATCTGATTTTTCTTCAAACTTATTAACTCGATCATTTTCATTTTTCAATATAAAACATTTACATCCAAACACATGAAAATATGAAACAATGGGTTTCTTTCCTTTGAATAACTCATAGGGATTTTTCTCCAGAATAGGTCTTAGAAAAACTCTATTAATGATATAACATGTTGTAGAAACTGCTTCAGCCCAAAAACGAGAAGATATGTTACTTTCAATTAAAAGAGTTCTAGCCATTTCTTGAAGCAACCTATTTTTCTTTCCACGACTCCATTTTGCTCGGAGTATATGGTGAAGAGAACACATGCTGAAAACCAGATTCATCACAGAATTTTGTAAAGTCTTGATTTTCAAATTCACCTTCTTGGTCTGTTCGTATACTTGAAATAACATACCATTTCTCATTTTGGACCTTTTTAGCAAACTTTGTAAAGTAAGAAAAGGTTTCAGACTTACTTGCCAGGAAATATACCCAAGTGAATCGTGAATAATCATCCACAATCACTAAACAGTATTTCTTACCTCCAATGCCGAGTTCTGGATTTGGTCCAAAGAGATCCATATGCAAGAGCTGCAGTACACGATTAGTGGAAACTTGATTTATTGGTTTGAATGAATTTCTTACCCGTTTTCCCAATACACATGGTGTACATAAATCAGACTTTTGGTATGATAGATTAGGCAATCCACGAACAAGCTTCTTTGCTGAGATTTTGAGTATTTGCTTTATGTTGATGTGCCTAAGTTTTCTGTGCCATAAGTTAGCTTCTTCTTGAATTGAGATTAGACATTGAGTTTCATCTGGTTTGACATCTAAAAGATAGATATTCCCATGTCTTTGACCCGTGAAAGACTGAGAGGAGTCTTTACTGGTTCCTGAACATATTCCTTCTTGAAAGTTGATTTTGAAACCGGTGTCGCACAGCTAACTGATACTTAGCAAATTGTAGTTGAGTCCTTCCACTAAGGAAACATTACTGATCATGAGACTTCCAATCTTTACAGTTTCGTATCCTATAATTCTCCCTTTGCTGTTTCCTCCAAAAGAAACTTTTCCACCATTAACTTGAACAAGCTTTATGAAGCAATTTGAATCTCCTGTCATATGCCTTGAGCATCCACTATCCAGGTACAATTTAACCTTTTTCTTGATAGTGACCTGCATTAAAAAAGAGACTCAAGCTTTCTTTGGTACCCATATTTTCTTGGGTCCACTGGTGTTAGTGCAATATACGGTCTTTGCCCATATCTTCTTAACAGGTTTCCAAACCATAGAACATTATTTTTCAAAATGACCTGAGCTATTGCACTTAGAACATTTAAGAGCACTGCGACCTACTGGTTTTACAAAAACTTTTTGGAAATAATTTTTGTACGCATCTCTTGTAGGTCTTTGCTTAATTCTTTCATTTACTTTAGGAAAATCTATTAGAGGAATGGTCTCAAGCAATCATTCCTAAACATGGTTTGTTGAAGTAAGGTCTTTGTGCTGAAAGAATTTTTTCAAGTTTCTCGAATCCTATAGAAAATCTTTTAGAAATACTTGAAATATCATTTTTCAATAATGCGTTTTCTTTTGAAAGATTGTCTGTATTTTCTTTCAAAGTAGTAACACTTTTGTCTAGGCTTTTGACCTTTTCTTTCCAAACATTTTCCTATTGTTTTAGTACAGAATTTTCTCTTTTAAGTTCGGAAATCCTTTTGAGAGAAGTTTTGAGACTAAGACACAATTCATCAATGTATCTAGAGACTTTAGTAGGGATATTTAAATTACTTACATCGAATTCACTGTCTGAATCTAAGTTTGTCTCGGAGTTTGAATCTAAGTTTGATTGTGCCATAAGACAAATATTGGTATAATCATCATCGCTTTCCTCACATTCTGTATCACTCCAAGTTTCTGCTTTAAGTGCTTTTCGATATTTCTCAGATTTTCCTTTTCTTTTTCCTCGAAGGGGACATTTGGATCTGATGTGTCCCTTTTCTTACATTCAAAGCAAACTATATCTTTATTGGATTCATCATCCTCAACTGACTTAGACTGTTGCTTTTGAAAACTCTGTTTCTTTGGATTGAATCTTCTCCCCTTCGTTTAACTTTCTGAATCTTTTTATCATGAGAGCAAGCTCTTCATCATCCATATCGTCTTGAGAATCTGTGACATCGAATCATCGTAGATTTTAATGTAATGGATTTCTTACCTTTAGGATCTTCATCTTCGTTGATTCGCTCTACTTCATAAGATCGAAGAGTCCCAACCAATTCATCAACGAAAGTGGCATAATTCTTTGTATCTCCCTTATTGAGGTCTTTATGTGATTCCAATCCTTGGAGAGTCCATGCAGTAGTTTGTTTACTTTCATGGGATCGAAATTGGTTGACCTTGATTTTTAAGACCATTCACGATTTCTGTAAAATGACTAAACATGTCAGTGATAGATTCTCCTAATTTCATTTTGAATGCTTCATATTGACTAAGCAGAATGTTGATTCTGGTTTCTTTCACTCGATCAGTTCCTTCATAGGTGATGTGTAATCTATCCCAGACTTCTTTAGTTGTATCACAAGAAGATATTATGTTATATTCAGTAGGTGATAATGCACCTTATAAAGAATAAATTGATTTTGCATCAAAAGCTTGTCTCTTGGTTATCTCTTCTTGAGTCATTTCTGGACTCAACGGCTTCTTTTCCTTTTTCTGAGACAGATACAGCTTTAGGAATGATTCCTTTTTCTACCACATCCCATTCCAGAGGATCCTTTGATCTTAGGAATACCTTCATCTTGTTTTCCATATGTTGTATTCCTTGCCATCAAAATAAGGTGGTCTGGTATTGCTTTGCCCTTCAACCAGTCCTGGAGCCAACATACTAGCCATGGATCTTTAACTCTGAAGTAAAATACTTCAACTTAAGTGAGTATACATGCTCTGATACCAACTGTGAAAGCTAGTATGAGCACCTAGAGGGGGTGAATAGGTGTAAAAACAAATTCCCGAGATAAGTGTGCAACACTAATCAATAATAGATTATGAAAAGGAAATTCGTCTCTTGTAAATAAAACGTGTTACGATCAAAGTTAAAGAGTGTAGAGAAGAGAATATGAACACAGAGATTATAGTGGTTTGGCTTAATCCAAGCCTACGTCTACTCTTCCGCACTGACAGCCCACCGGTTGGATTTCACTATGAAACAAAAGAGTTGTTACAGTAAAGCTCTTCCTTGATTCCACAGTGTAGAGACTCTACTACACTTCCTCAAGGTCTCTGAAAGTTATAGACTCTCTTTTGCGCACAAGATTTCGCTCAATAGTTTAATTGACTAAGAATAAAGAGCTTCAGATTTTGGAATTCTTCTATTGCACACGCACTCAAACAACTGGAACGACTTCCTTATATACTCCTTCATGCCATCACACCCGTTGGCACTTGCCAAAGGAATTCTTCCAATCAACCCATTGGACAGAATCAATTAGGAAGATCTTCAAGCTATTTAAGGAACATGACGATAGCTCACCAATCCTGCTCGCCCATACAATTAGGATCTAGGTTTCCATAAGTAGAACTTTCAAAGTATACTTCGCCAATCAATGAATCCAAAATCCTTGAATCAATCTTGATTTGAATAATGGATTCCGACATGTTATATCCAACCAAGAGATCTTCTTCAGATGACATAATCAAATCCTTAACGAAATACTTCGCTTCGGATAAGCCTTCTTCGTCGGTCTAGAAACTGTCAATGAGGATAGACTTTGAGTCTTGAGTCTGGCAGTCCGGAGGTCTTTAGACTTTGATAGTAGATTCTGCAAGTCTTCAGACTAGACTGATGGAAACGTTTTGTCAACTTCAAAACACTCAAGGAAGTTTTCTCCAACAACGGGCGGTACTTAGAGCGGGGCACACGGGTCAGCATGGTTGGGTTGCGGGGCGGCAAGGCGGTAGCTCCGTCGGATTGGTGCAAAGGCAGATCGGCGGTGGGCGGTCGTGGACAACCGGCGAAGCGGCGATGGCTTGCAGTTCAACTGCCGGCGGTGGGTGGAGATGCGGTAGGCGTGACAACTAGCGAACGGGAGTCGCAGCAACGTTGGAAGGGGATCGGACAGTGGCCGGCACGGTGCGAGACTACCCATGTGAAGAAGACGACACATTCCAGTTGTTTTCTTTTTATTTTTCTTTCCTTGCTGATTGACGTCTTCTCATGGTCTCCTTTCTCTGCTCACCTTTACTTTTCTGCAGAAACTTCACTTTTTTTTTTTTTTTTTTTTCACTTTTGACCTTTTCTCTTCTTTCCTTTCGACAAAGAGAAACCAAGAAAAAGCCCCCCGCTTTTCTTTACCGTACACGACCCTTTTATAAGCAAGAAAAAAAATGTGATCTTCATGGGATATTTTGCAGATTTCTATAACCTCTTGATCACAAAAATATTTTTATTCTCCTTATCTCCTAAATATTTTCTACTGATTTTTAAAGATAAGATCACAACCCGATTTTCTTAAATTCCAAAATCCTCCTTTCAAATCTTAATTTCAGAAAACGGGCTCGGGCCAACTTGTACTCTTCATGGGCTTAGTCCGACCTGTTAACTCAAAACCACTAATTCGACCCATTCGCCACCGGTCTAGTAAACAAATGTAAAAAATGCAAATTAAAAACAAATGCACCTAAATTTATATGCTATGTAGTTAATATTTTTTTCAGGGATTAAATTAACCCCTAATTTTTAATCTGATAAATCATTATATGGGTTGCCAAAATTTAGGTGTCAACACTAAACATTCTGTGGACTAGCCTGAGGAGAGTGACGCGGTTGAGAATGTTGTGGACTCTGCTGTTGCCTTGAAAGATCTTCTTCCTCAGTAAGGTCGAAGTGCGTAGGACCCTCACGCATGTGCTATGGTCCCCTACTTGTAATCCTTGAAGACTTTCTTTGGAAAGACATTATCACGATCTTTGAGAGAGTTTCCGAACTCGATTCGCGAGAAAGATGAAAACTTTAAGGATTAAACTAGAGAGAAAAAAAGTAAGAAAGTGAAGTTCTTCACCTTTAGGGTTCGTGAAGAAAACAAACAGTATATAAAGCAATCGAAACGAGGTATACGAATCGTTGTAAAAAAAAATCCTTATAAAAAATAACTGCCTTTTTGAAAAATGGATAACTGTCATTTCAAAAAGATAACTTCCTTTTCAAAAATAATAATTTCCATCATTTCAAAAAACTTGGGAAGATAACATCAATCAATTACTAATTAATAAACAATCGTAACTTTTTGAGATTTTATCCGAAAATATATTGCTAGAATTGAAATGACTTACGAGTCTTGATTCTTGAACTTTTGAATTTGAGCATCTTTAGACTTTTATTCCTAAGTCTGACTTTCTTCATACTTTAAGATATTAAGTCTGGATCCAATAGATTCAAATAGATTTTTCTCCAGTGGCTTTGTGAAAATATCCGCAAACTGATTCTTTGAGTCAATGAATTGAATTGAGACTTCTCCATTTTGAACATGGTCTCTAATAAAATGATGTCAAATCTCTATATGCTTTGCTCTTGAATAAAGAATTGGATTCTTGGTGAGATTAATTGCACTGGTGTTGTCACATTTGATCTCAGTGCATGAGTCTTCAATTCCAAAGTCTCTTAGTTGTTGTTTTATCCATAAGATTTGAGAACAACTTCCAAGAGCCACATATTCTGCTTCTGTTGTTGAAAGAGCTACTGTACTTTGTTTCCTTGAAAACCAAGACACTGTCCTGTTTCCAAGTAATTGACAAGTATCGGAAGTGCTCTTTCTATCAACTCTGCATCCTGCCAGATCTGCGTCTTTGTATTCAATTAGAGTAAAGTCTCATTCTTTAGGATATCACAGACCTAATTTAGAGGTTGTGGCAACGTATTTGATGATGCGTTTCGCAACACTTAGATAAGATTCTTTGGGATTTGATTGAAATCTGGCACAAATGCAAACACTAAACAAATGTCAGGTTTAGAAGCAGTAAGATAAAGAAGTGAACCAATAATACTCTTGTATAACTTCTGGTCAACTTTCTTTCCTCCTTCATCTTTGTCCAGCTTCGAAAAACTTGACATTGGTATATCAGTTTTTTTGCAATTTTCCAAACCGAACTTTTTGACAAGTTCTTTGGCATATTTTTCTTGGTGAATGAAAATTCCTTCCTTTAGTTGTTTTACTTGTAGTACAAGAAAGAAGGATAGTTCACCCATCATGCTCATCTCGAATTCATCCTGCCTAAACTTAGAGAATTTCTTGCACAGATTTTCGTTAGGTGATCCAAAAATAATATCATCAATATAGATTTGAACAAGTAAAAAGTTTTACTTTCCTTTTTTATAAACACAGTAGTGTCCACTTTACCTTTAACAAAGCCATTTTGGATAAAAAACTTACTTAACCCGTTGTACCAAGCTCGAGGAGCTTGTTTTAAACAATATAGCATCGTTTTCAGTTTGAATACAGAGTCTGGTTTCCTTGGGTCTTCAAAACCGGGAGGTTGTTCCACATAGACTTCCTCTTGGATAAATCCATTCAGAAATGCACTTTTGACGTCCATTTGGAATAACCTAAAATTCTTATGACAAGCAAAAACAAGTAATAATCTAATTGCTTCTAACCTTGCTATTGGTGCGTAAGTCTCATTATAGTCTATCCCTTCTTCTTGCGTATATCCTTTGGCCACGAGTTTTGCTTTGTTCCTTATAACATTTCCTTTCTTGTCCATCTTATTTCTGAAAACCCATTTAGCTTCTATAATAGAGTTACCTTTTGGTTTAGGAGTTAATTCCCAAACGTCATTAACTCTAAACTGCTTGAGCTCTTCTTGCATAGCTTCAATCCAGCTTTCATCAGTTAAAGCTTCTTCTATATTTTGGGTTCTATTTCAGAAATAAGAGTCACAACGCTAGACTCTTCATGCCTTTTGGATCTCATACGAATCCCTTCATCAATGTTACCAATAATGAGTTCTTTATGATGACTGGACTTGTGCTTCTAGTTGCCGGTTGGTATGACAGATTGCTGAACTTCTTCTTCATTTGATTCTTCAATATTCATTCGTTGTTGTCCTTATAAAGTCTGAGCTGCTTCAGGGGAAGTAGACTTTGTAAAGTTTGGAGCAGGTTTAGATTCTTCAGGTTGAGTCTGAATCGATTGATCTTGAAATTTGACATTCATCGATTCTTCCACAGACTGAGTCTTGTTGTTGTGTACTCTGTAAGTTTTGTTGGTGGTTGAATATCCAAGGAAGATTTATTCATCTGATTTTTTTTTTCAAACTTACCAATTCAATCATTTGCATTTTTCAATATAAAACATTTACAACCAAACATATGAGAATAGGAAACGATTGGCTTATTTCCTCTGAACAACTCATAGGGTGTTTTCTCTATAATTGGCCTTAAGAAAACTCTATTAATAACATAACATGCTGTAGAGACTGCTTTAGCCCAAAAACGAGAAGAAATGTTGCTTTCAATTAAAAGTGATCTAATCATTTCTTGCAACAATCTATTCTTCCTTTTTACAACTCCATTTTGTTCGGGAGTGTATGGAGAGGAGAACATATGCTGAAAACCAGATTCATCAAAGAATTTAGCAAAGTCTTGATTTTCAAACCGACCTCCATGGTTTGTCCGTATGCTTGAAATAACATACCATTTTCTCATTCTGTACTTTCTTAGCAATAAATCAAGTTTCCTCTTAAGAGAGGTTTTGAGACTAAGACACAGTTCATCAATATATTTAGAGACTTTAGTAGTGATTCTTAAGTTACTTATCTCGATTTCACTGTCTGAGTCTGAATCTGTCTCAGAGTCTGAATTTAATTCTGATTATGCCATTAAACAAATATTAACATAATCATCATCACTTTCTTCGCATTCGGTATCACTTCAAGTTTCTGCTTTGAGTGCCTTTTTGTATTTTTTAGCTTTTCCTTTCTTTCTCTTCAGTAAGGGGCAGTTGGGTCTGACGTGTCCTTTTTTCTTGCATTCAAAACAAATCACGTCTTTATTGGATTCATCATCCTCAGCTGATTTATTTTGAAGCTTTTGAGAACTTTGTTTCTTCCAATGGAATCTTCTTCCCTTTTTGTTCAGCTTTCTGAACATTCTTATCATGAGAGCAAGCTGATTTATCACGTCTTTATTGGATTCATCATCCTCAGCTAATTTATCACTATTTTTGTAAAACGACTAAACATGTCAGTGAAAGATTCTCATGGCTTCATCTTGAAGGCTTCATATTGATCGAGCAGAATATTGATTCTGGTTTCTTTTACTCGATTTGTTCCTTCATAGGTAATGTGCAGCCTATCCCAGACTTTTTCAGCTGTTTCACAAGAGGATATTCTATTATATTCAGTAGGAGATAATGTACAATATAAGGAATAAATTGCTTTTGCAGCAAGAGCTTTAGGAATGATTCCTTTATCTACCACATCCCATTTCAGAGGATCTTTCAATCTTAGGAATGCTTTCATCTTGTTTTTTCATATGCTGTATTCCTTTCCATCAAAATAAGGTGGTCTGGTGTTACTTTGTCCATCAACCAAACTTGGAGCCAACATACTAGCCATGGATCTTTAACTCTGAAGTAAAAAAACTTTAATTTAAATGAGTACATAAGCTCTGATACCAATTGAGAGTGCTAGTATGAGCACCTAGAGGGGGATGAATAGGTGCAAAACTAAATTTTGCAAGATATAATATAAGATCTTACTTTTAACCTGAGTCTGGCAAACAATAGACTCTGCAAAGGAAATTACACTTATGCAAATAAAGTTACGAACTCAATTAAAGAGATAAGGGAAGAGAATGAGAACACAAAGTTGATAGTGGTTCGGCTTAATCCAAGCCTACGTTCACTCTCTCGCACTGACAGCCCACCGGTTGGATTTCACTATGAATCAAAATAGTCATTACAGTATCACGTCCTTGATTCCATAGTGTAGAGACTCTACTACACTTCCTCAAGGCCTCACAAATGTCTAGACTCTCTTTTGAGTACAAATTTTCCTTCAACAATTGAATCAACAAAGAATAAGGAGCCTCGAGACTTTGGAATTTATCTATCGTGCACACACTCGAGTAATTAGAGCGTCTTCCTTAAATACTCCTCCATGCCTTCATAACCGTTGGCACCTTCCAAATGTGTTCTTCCAATCTTCTCGTTGGACATAATCAATTAAGAAGATCTCGAGTTACTTAAGGAATTTGAAGATAGCCCACCAATCCTGCTCACCCATACAATTAGGATCGAGGTTTCCATAAGTAGAACCTTCCATGTACGATTTGCCAATCAATAGATCAAACTTACTCGAATTAATTTCAAAATGAATAATAGATCTTGAGATGCTATCTCTAGCCATGAGATCTTCTTTCACCGCTCGAAACAAATCCTTAAAGAAATATACGATTTTGGAAAAGTCTTTCTTCGATAGTCTAGAAACAATCAATAAGTGCAGACTTTAAATCTTGATTCGGCGGTCTAACGGTCTTCAAACTTTGACGAAAGAGTCTGCTATTCTTCAGACTAGATTGATGGAAACGTTTTGTCAGCTTCAAAACAAGTAAGGAAGTTTTCTCCAACACCACGTGCTTAATTTTGAGGAATTAGACATGGACAATAGAGTGTCTTACGTTGAGAGCCCGGTTCAGATTATGGATCACAAGGAGCAGGTTCTATGCACCAAGATCATCCCATTGGTCAAAGTTGTCTGGCAACACCACGGCACTGAAGGAGCAACTTGGGAGAGTGAAGATTGAATGAGTTGGCCACCTTTTTGTTTAAAGATTGTAATGGTTTAAATTTTGAGGACGGAATTTTTATAATAGGGGAAGAGTTGTGATATTTTAATTTTTAAGTTTATTTTCGATGAGATGAAATGGGTATTTCATCGACACACCTATAGCCTTTTTCTCTGAGTTGGCCACTCATGAGTTAACTAGTCTATCAGGTGAAGCCGGTAAGGAATATAAACGCAATTGACTTGACAATTCGATCAGAAACCGATTGTTCGACCGTATTATTTTACAAGGGTCAATACGGCATAGTTAAATATGATTAGAGACTGGAGATATGTCGATTCAACAGAGATATGTAATTAAGAGTGGGTGATTCCACCTAATTGCAAAATTCATGTCGAACGTCACTAGACCGACTTTCTATCAATATTGTACCTTGTGTCCGTACTTGAGATCTTGACATTTATACGATAACTTAAAGTCGCCTATGAGTCGAAGATGCACATTGTGGATTGAAAATGATCGACCACAGGTCAAAATGCATAAAAATTCCTAAAAGCTACTTGGTAGATTAGGGCGCACTAGAATCGCGCCAGATTGAAATTAACCAAGAAATTGAATCCGATTTCAGAAATTGGAAGTTCTGTTATGTCACAAATCATTTTAGGAACATTGACTCATCCTTAGAATATTTTTCTGCAAACCGAGATTTTCGGCGAAAAATCAAGAATTGACGGAATTGGATCGGGAAAATTAGAGGACCGTTCTTGAGCTCACTTTTGGCATCCAAGATGGATTTATTAGCAAGGAAAAATGTGGATTCAAATGTGGAGACATGGCTGGAATTTTTGGGATTTCATTTGAATTGAATTGAAGAGGAATTGAAGACTTTGAAGGAACAAATGTGCAAAATTCATCGGCCATGGGGTACACAACATTTTAGACCACTTGGGAAGCTTCTTGGGGAAGATTGAGGAGAGAGAAGTGGGTTGTGGATGGTTGATGGCTGGTGGGGGGGCAAGGCAAGGGAGAATTGGACAAGTGTGGAGGCCTTGAAAGCCTTTGGGGACCCCTCTCTCTTTAGTAGCCTTCTTCCTCCGTGAAGTGTGGCTATATCCATTGTTGAGGAGTCTTAAGATCTTGAGAAAACCAAAGGAAAACCACAGCTCATCCCCCTTGGCCGTCGCATGCTCGCATTGCCACCGTCGGACCATTTTCCTCCCATGTTTTCCTTCTTTCCAATTTCTGCTCCAGCTGACCTTTCTCCAAAGATCTGAGTTAAAAGTTGTCTTCCCATGCGAATCAACCCACGCTTCACCCACCATCGTGACCAGGAGACCAAGTCCGTACAGACGGTGCCCGCTGCTCGCCGAACGGAGTCGCTGGCCATCTCGTTCGGCTGCCGAAAGCCGCCGCTTGCCGGACCGCGTGGAGCTCCGCCCGCTTGCACTGTTTCGCGTTTCCTTCGTTTTTCTCCCCATTTCAACCCTTCCATCGCCTGTACCAACCACTAGCATGTCCCCCCTTGACCCCAGGTGTCGCCGGTTTCTAGCCACCCACTCACCGGAGCTTCGATCAACCCTTCTCTGCCGGTTCGGCTGAACCAGCCCGCCGGTTTCCCTCTCTCGGTTAAGCCATAATAGAAGCTGAAACCAGCAAGCCTTGAGGTCTTTGTGGCCCGTTTCTGAGCCCTTCTTGGCCTTGGTTGGTGTCGCCGCTTGGAGGTTTGTCACCTGCCTTGGCATCGCCATCACCGTGGACTCACCGAAACGCTAAACCGGTGAGTTTACTTACTAAACATCGCTTCGGAGGTTAATTATACTTAAGGGTTGTTTAGATTAGGCTAAGTATGTTTAGGTGGTTAGATTAATATAATTAGAAGTTAATTAGATTATGAGATTTGATTAGTTTAGTAAATAATTAATTAAGGCTAATTAGGCAATTAGATTAGTGTAATCTTAATTAGGCCTTTAATTAATTATTTGCATGATTTGATTATTTAATTATTTCGATTTATTTAATTAATTTAATTAATTTATATTTATTTAAATAATTTATAATATTTTAATATTTAATATTTATTTAATTAATTTTCGGAATTTAATTAATTATTTATTATTTTTCGAAAATTACGCCGGGATAACCGTTCGTTAGAATTCTATGCTGACTGCTGTGGTGTGGTTAGATTATGCAATTGATTGTTGGATTGTGAAATTGAGTGGTGTTTGTGAAAAATATGTTATTTATTCGAAAATCCCGAGTGTTGGATTTAGACACCGAAAATGGGTTTTAAGTATTATATCAAATAGTGCGGTTTGAAAAGGAAATGTATCGGTTTTTCTAGTTTGAATTGATCGTGAACCTACACACAAGTATTTTTGGGATGTTTTTAATACGAAGAAAATAGACCGGGATCACCATTTTAATTGAGGCATTTGAGTACAAAGTACGGTGTCTTGGGCCAAGATTGATTGGTCGTTTGTTGGTTAAAGAGAACCCATCTTGAGCGTTTATGCCATACGTTTTTAAATCCCTTTTTGGGTTGCCCATGCATTAGGGTAGTGGGTCGCAGTAGATTCTGGACCTACGCTCCTTCGGGAAAGCCATTTATTAAGAGACGTCGCCGTGCTCCATGGGGGGGGAGACCATGCTTGGCTACACCAGTAGACTGCCGAAATTTGGAGTCGGCCGTACCCTTGGGGGGTAAAATTAACAATTGGAACGCATGATTAGTTGAGTTAGATGTGCCTGATTATGAGACAAAACTGTGTGGCATTATATGGGACGTGTCATAACAATTTGATCTTATAATCAGGACTCCTTTGGTTGTTTGATATGAAAGTGTTGGCATTCCAATTGTTTGAGTTGTATTACTGCATATGATTGAGTGATATGAACTGTGCTAATGTGTAGGAAGGAACTGAGGCGAGGTAAGTCCTCTGTGTGGTGTGGCTAGCCACCCTTGAATATATTTCCTTCTTAATAGGGGTTTAGGGGGTGAACTTGCTGAGACATTGTCTCACCCCGTCGTGGGCTTATCATTTCAGGTCCTTAGTTGGTGGTTATGGAGGATCGGAGCCCTGGAGTCTGTGGAGGTGGAGTCTAAAGGTTCGGCGTTCGTGTCCGACTAGTTTGTTGTAGGATAGCTTCTTTTTGAGAGCCGACTTTTTTATAGACTTTTGACTAGACTTGTTTTTGTAACTAAACCCCTTCTCTTATAAAAGTTGGCTTTGTGAAATGTTACCCTGCTTTTTTATCCCATGCTGTTTGTTGTCAGGGGTTTATTATTTCGCTTCCGCATATGTATTAAAATGAATGGATCGGCGACACGTCTTGAGAACGTCGCATTTGTATCGATCGCAGAGGGATGTGCGCGCGCTCAAGCGTTAGGGTGTGACAACACACGCTTGCATATACCCTCTCAAATCATTTTCTCTTAATAGCGGTCCACTTCAATTGTCCCTCGGATAATCCATTTTCCCTTATTTGTGGAAAACATACATTTCATGCAGATGTTTATGCGATAACACATCCAATTCATCTCGTAAAATCAACACACATGAATTTAGACACTTTTCGCATTCTGGATGAACAGTGCACGTTAACAGTGCGCGTGAATAGTATTCTGTGAACAGTACTGCGTGAACAGTGCGCGTGAATAGTATTTTTGTGAATAGTGTCGAGTGAACAGCAATTTCCAGAATTAAATAAATGATAAATTATATTCAGAAATTAAGCAAAACATTAATTAAGGCAAACAATCAATTAATTAAAGCTAAACATACTTAATTAAACAAATAAGCATCATTAAGCTAATAAAGCTAGATTAAATTAAACTAATCTTAACCATTCATCTAACCACCTATATTAGGGCCAATATAAATTAATTAAATATCCTAAACTATAATTAACACTAATTAAACCAACTCTAAGCAAGTTTAGGCTCTAATCAAAGGATTAGGAGCTAAACTCACCTGTTAAGCGGGCTGGAGACACAGACGCGGCAATGACGATAGTGGCTACGCATTGGGACCTCCACCATGATGATCTAAGGCGGTCCCAAGCTCAGAACAACAACCACAGCTCGGACTCCCATTGAAATTCTGGAAAACTGGACCACCGGAGGAGAAAACAAGTTGGATGGCTTGGCTGGAGCTCCGACGAGGGGATGGTCGGCATTTGGCAGTACCTGGGGGTCAAGGAGGACCTGTTGGTGGCTAGGCTGGGCAAAGGAAGGGTTGGAATGAGAGGAAAATGGTAGCAAAGTCGAAACAGCTCAGGCAGGTAAGCTTCTGGGCGGTCTGGCGAGGCGTTCCTTCTCGCCGGCGTACGGGTCAGCCGGCGGCTCCTTCCGGTGAACGGCGGGGTCCCGGCGGATGGTCTGGATGTCCTGAAGATGATGGTGGGTGGCATGTGAGTGGATTCACACGGGAAGCCAACAATCAACTCAGATATTTGGAGGAAGGTCTGTTGGAGTAGAAACTGGAAGAGAGGGAGAACGAGGGAGAGGGAGGTCGACGGTTTAGGAGGCCAAAGGAGGGAGAGAAAGAGTGATGTGAAGGTTGGCTGTCAAGCCTCATTAAGCCCTTCAAAGCTTGCTTCAAGTCCCCATGCACATGACCTCATCTTCTCTCTCTTCATTTGCCTTATCCACACACTTTTGAGGGCAAAATAGTCATTTCCACCTTGTACAAATTACCAATCTGACCTTGGGCTAAAAATGATGGGTGTGCCTAAGAATTGGGCTTGGAAATGAATAGGAATGAGCTTGGGAATTGATTGGGCTCAAATGGGCTTAAGGTTGGACTATGGGCTTGGAAAATGAATAGTTGGTTTGGGCCTAATAGGCTCACTTGCTTAGTTTGGGCCCATCATGGTGGCTGTCCCACCTTGGGCCTAGGGCCCACACTGGCTTGGCCCGGCCCACGTCTTCACGGGCACGCTTCCTCGGTCCGAAAATCCCTTTTCCAAATACTCAGCTTAATTGGTGAGTCGACTGTCGAAGTAGCTTCATCCAAAGTCCATCACAGACATTCCTGATAATTCGAAGTCCAATCCTTAGTTCTCATGCCATGTCAATTTTGCCCAATGCCATTTCGGGCACAACTCAGATGGATGGGCGGCTCTAAGGATTCCCGCGTAACCGACTCGTGCCAAACCACGTTCAAGACATCTTGACACATGGACGTCCTTTACAACATGAAATTGCGGAGGATAGATTCTTATTTCAAAGTACACATAGGTCGTTCGCGGATTCGATAATAGTAAACAGAATCACCAGTTGTTCCATTATGTTCTGTCCGCGAATCAACTTCTAGTCGTCCTTAGAATCGGCCTGCCTATCTACAGGATCATCCTAACGCAAGTCTCACGGTCAAGTCGTTTTCCTAAGTCGAGTCCTTTAGTCGTACGAATTCTGTCCTCATTAGCCTTTCCCCTCAAGGTCAGTATCTCAGGAGTGATCAATTTCAAGTGAAATCAACCAACAATGCACTGATGAAATTCACACTTACTCATCCCTTAGAGGGCTTGAATTTCAGGATGTCACATAGAGAGGGGATGGTGTGAATAAATGTTTAAGAGAAATCTTGACAAATAAACATGAAATAAAAAAAAGTTCCTTAGAAAGTTTGGATGAGGATTAGAATTAGTTTCACGAAACACCAGACTTCTGCAATGACCTGTAAGTGTGAAATAGATTTAAATAGAGGGTTAAGGAAAGAGAAGATTGCATATGAATTTTATAGTGATTCGGCTAAGATTAAGCCTATGTCTACTCTCCTACGCTGACAACCTACTGGTTGGATTTCACTATAATATCAATAGAGAATTACAACTTATGAGTGAAAACACTCAGTGATAAAACTCTCTAACTCACTAAGTCATTGTTTTCGGTTTTTCTCTCTTGAACACAATTTGTAAGGCTCACTGATGAAGACAAGTAGATGAGAGAAACTTCATATTTTTGGAATTCTACTTTCACATCCCACACTTCAACTTCATTGAATGACCTCCTTTAAATACTCCTCCACGCCACACTAGCCGTTGACATTCTCTGGAGGAATTTCTTCCAATCAATTCGTTGGATAGAATCTATTAAAGAGATCTTGTGACTTTTTGAATACAGAGATGGAAATTCCACTGATTTCGGTCACCCATACAATCAGAATTTAAGTTTCCATAAGGAAAACTTCCTCATAAGGAATTTATCTTCGAAATTGATCTTGTCAATTTTGTGATTGACTTAATCAATGTGTATATATAAGGAAAGTGAAATCCTTGACTAGAATATAGTCGTTGAAAGAATTTTTTATTTCCAAATAAATTTCATTTGTGTTGCATGTCACTGAGTCTAGTTCTGGACTCTTTCTTGTTCTGGAAATGATCTCAATCTAGACTTCGTCAGAGTGGGAAATGCTTATGGGATAGAATAGACTTAAACAAGAGTCTTGATAAAACCTTGATAAGTCCTCAGAAACATCTGACAAGCAATTTGTACTAAAATAAGTATTAGAAACATAAAGTTTTGTCAATTTCAAAATCTTGGTAAGAGTTTTCTTAACAATCTCTCCATTTTTTATGGCGACAAAACTTTCATGTAGATTTAAAAGAACAACATTTACCCTGCAAAACAACACTTTAGTAGCACAAGATAAAGAGTTTACAAATAAGCAAACATTATATAAGCATAATACTTGTTAAAAGAAATCACAACTCAAAAAGTCTGCGAAAATCTGCACAAGAAGCACACCAACACACCATAATACTTAAAATCTGCAAAGTCTTCTCCCTTTTTGTCAACTGTAAAAGGGAAAGATCAAACAAATACAAAATCAGAAATGAAGTTTTTAGAAAAGATTAGGGGTTTCTAGGAATACAAACAAGATGAAAATCCTCCAAATTCTGCATGGTCTCCTCAAGCTTTGTTAGGCATTGACCAAAGACAGTCTTGACCTTAGCCAAATTCGAAATGGCTTGTTGGCTAATGTCTGAACTTTGTCGTCAAGAGACTATACCTTGCCACTAAGAGATTCTACGGTAGTACCAAGGGAGGCATGCAACTTTTGGATCTCAACTTCCATTCCATACTTGTTGTGCCTTAATCTCCAAAAGAAGCTTGATTATCTGAGGATAGTTTGAATTTGGTTTGATTTAAGCACTAGTTTTTGCAAAGTGAACTGGAGGGATATCCAAATTTGAAGGAAGCTTAGTCAATACCTTAGAAATATGTTGCTCCCCTTGAACATTAGCTTATTAGTCCTTAGCGCCAAGAGATTCCTTAGGGAAATGAGAAGCCTAAATGTCCTCTGTCTCTGATGGAGAACGACTGATGCCATCATTGAAAGTTGATTCTACATGCTGCTCCTGAGGAGTTTTCTTAACAACTCCCCCCTATTTTTGTGCCATCAGTTTGAGCAACCAGATTTCCTCTAGCTGTACCATGATCCATTTCAATTTCTTTATGTTGCTATTCTTCAACATCTTCTTGTTGATCCTTTCCCTCATGATCATTACCTGCAGCATCGTTAGCATTATTTCCTTCATCTCCTCCCTTGTCAGATTCTTCTTGATCACCATCATCCTCATCTTCTTCTTTGTCTTCCTCCTCTCCATCTTTTCCTCATTCTTCTTCTTAATTACTCTCATCTTCTTAGTCCTTCTCACTCTCTTCTACTTTCTCTTTAGATTTTGCTTCCACAGCAATGCTTGCGATAATATTAGAGAGAGTCTCCTATTCATATTCTTCCTCGTCTTTATCTTGTAATAGCAAGATAGGTCTTTCTCTCTTAGGGATCTTGGAGACTATGCTCTTGATTTTCCTCTTTTTCAACTGCAGATCTAGTCTTAGTCGAACTAGCAGATCCTTTCTTTACGTTCTTCCAAACTTCAGAAATTCCCTTTAACCTCATCTTGGAGATCATCTTAAAACCAGTTTGCATAGAAGACAGAGTTCTAGAGCAAAATCTGGAAGGAAGTAGAATTTGGAAATGGTTGAAGAGTTTAGTTACTAAAGCGCCATAAGGAAGTTGACATTTTTCTTTCATCATTGTTCTGTACATATGCAATAGAATGGTGTGTGGCATAGAGAAAGCTACTCCGTTACAAATGGCCCATATAATTTTAGCTTCAAACTTAGAGGCATAAGTCTTTAAAGCAACCTTGGGTCTAATGTAGTTTATGATGATTTTGTGAAGCAAAATGTTGGAAGTAGACAATTTAGAGTAGGTTATGCTCCTCCTTAGAATCCTATCGTTAATAAAAAAAAAACTTAAGTACTTCCTCATTTGCGGCATTGATCGGCATTAAGTAACTTCTTTTAACTCCCAGAATGTCAGGTAACAAATTAAAATCCACATCAAAGGCCTTTTCAGAGACAATGAATTGAATATGTGTAGGAGATAAAATAGATAGATTTGAATAGAAATAAGTAGTTAGTTCTAGATAAGCATTAGACGTTTTTAAATAGAAGTTCTCCATTTGAAGTTTGGTGAATTGTTCCCGCATATTCACTTTGATTGTCTCTAAACAATCAAAATCCACAGTGCAGGGATTAAATTACATCCTTGTTCAACAATTGAGCATAAGCTTCTTAATGCTCTTTAGACCTAAATAATTTCCCTTTAGAGCCTATAACTCCAGTAGCAATGCCAAGTTTAGGCTGAAAATTTTTAAACGTTCGCTCATCGTCGTCTTTCTTCTTTCCTTAAGTTAGACTTTTGGTTCTAAAATGAGGATCAACAAGAAATACCGTCAATTCCTCCTCCGTTTTACTAGATTTTATTAACCCTAATTTTTCCATGGCTGTTAAGAGCAATGTCTTGTTTCTATATCCATTTTCTTTTTGGAAAGCGGTATTAAAATCCATAAGACTTCTTCCCTTCTTCAAAAACTCTTGATGCTTAAGAAGAACATCAGACTTCCTTACCAAAAGGGGAGTTGTTTCTTAAGTGACTTCCTGTTTCATGGAAGGTCAATTGGTGCTTCATGGAGATTCGTTTCTAGTAAGATCGAACTGTGTTTGAGTATCCTTGACATGCCAACACCACCTTCGACTGGCTATGTGAGATGAATTCCGCTAAGAAAAAGACCGAGACTGAATTGGAAGATTTTGAATAAATAATATAGAAGTGATCAAGGCTAGGGTTTACAGAGGAGAAGTTAATCGTGAGAGAGGAATTAAGGTTTGCAGAGAAGTGAAGAAAGAAGTTTTTAAAGCGATTGAACTGAGGCAAACGAAGAGTCGTAAAGATTGGAAAATAAATTTAGGAAAATTTGATTCCAAGAATATCATAAAAAGGATATGAAAAGAGAAATTTCCAAAAACTATAATAGGCAAATAAAAATTCGAATAAAGTATTCATACCTGTTGAAAAGGAAAGAAACTTATGCACCAAAATTTGAAAAATAACTACCTCGGTTTGAATGAGATTCTAGAAGAATGTTGCTTCCAAAAGATTGTCTATCTTACATAGACTTTAACCAAATGGATAAGAGATATGCAATTTATCCCAAATAAATTCGAACGAACCTTTCTCCAAAGGCTTGGTGAAGATATCTGCTAGTTGATTCTTTTAATCAACAAATTGAATCTTAATTTCACCACTTTGCATATGAACTCTTATGAAATGACGCCGGATTCAAAAATTTTTAAAAATTTTGACTTTTTAAAAATATTTTAAATTCTGGAATTTGGACTCTGGACCGGGTCAGGGAATGGATACAGGTCTAACTTGGATCATAATGGTCTGGGTAGGGTCTAATATTCGGACTAGCCTTAGGGTCCGATCCGAATATACTAACTCCTATTTTAAAATCACCCAGCTCACAATTTCAGCCCATTTCTCTCCCCTTTTATTCTCAATCCAGCCCAGTCCATTCTCTAAGCCCACTCACTTAACCCTGTTCCTTTTTCTTTCATTCTTTTCTTTGCACCTTCTTCCCTAGTGCAGGTTTCCTTCCCGAAGACTTCCTCGCGAGACCTTCACCCGAAGCCTCCCCACCGTCGAACGCCACACTAGAATTTCACAGCACGAACCCACGCCAGAACCCTAATCAATCCGGCATCAACACCTAACGTCGCTGATAAGTCATCTTCGCTGGCCACTACTCCGACTAACGTTGAACTCATTCCAGCAACATTAAGCTCACCGGAAACACCCATAAAAAACAAACGCTGTAGCAACAAATCAAACACATACATGAATGCCAAGACAGAAAGAAAGGACTGACTATGGCGGCCTTTAACCACAGACTTATCCGATGAGAGCTATGGATTTTCTGGTGAGAAGACTTCATCCATAGCCAACTCGGGCATCAAACGATATGCCACAAAATCAAAGAGAAACTCAGATTCAGTGATAATGCAATAATATTAGAACAAACCGAGCACAAAACAAATATTTTAAGCATCGATTTTATGAACTCAAATTCAGTGATTCATTCAAGCATTTTTTTTCAAATGGTTGATGTGCAATTTGGAACACGACTTCTAGGTTCAGGTTTAACGCCGTTCGTGGCCTAAACTAGCATATTAAGCTCCAAATCAACATTATTGGCAATAAACCAGTTTGGGTTTCATACGATTTGCCTAAAATCTCGTCAGTTCGGTCCGACCTTCTCAAACTCAATAAGCGAGGGAGAAGCGGAGCGTTTTCAAGGTTACCTGGTTTGATAGTTTGTTGTGACGAACAATGACAAGTGAGTTGACTTTCGACAAAGGTCGAGGGCGATTCAGGTGAGCCATCGGTGAGTGGAACAAATTTCTCACTCTTGGTTTCTCCTTTTGCTTTCTTTCAATCTCAAGTGAGCACCCACCTTTGGTCGAATGTCCCCTTATTAGATGCTAAAACGCTCAATCCCACGATCTCTATAGCTAGAAACAAGAACACATATGAAATCATATAAACACATTTAAACACATGATTTGGACAACCGTTCTTGATGCGAAAGCGGAAAAGTGATAATCCAAGCGCAAGTTCTTCTCTTATATTGCCCTCTGTATCACTAGCTCAATACTCTTTTGTGAGAATAATTGTGTATGTTATGGTTAAAAGAGAGACTTGAGCACTATTTGTAGAGTTTTTAGCTAGGCCCTCTCATTACAAGTCGAGCTCAACTCAGCCCACACTAGCTAGCCCCATATTAGGCTAATTAAAAAACATTCTATCTCACTTTAGACCAACCTCGTAAAATGGTATATTACAATATCAATTAAGCTAATCCACATTAAGAAAACTCTTACATCCCTCTCTCTTTTGAAGACGACCGGCAGGCGTCCATGGCTTCTGCCACTACCTACCTATTGTGGCTAGCTAATCCCCAACCTAGAAGTTGTGTTGCCATCTACCTGTTTGCGCCCTACTTCTGTTCGTTGCTTTGTGTTACAAAGGCACAAGAGTGATGTGTGACATCCTAAATTTCAGGTTCTGCTTTCGACTAATTGAGTTGGGCTTTTCATCAACGCACCTATAGTTCTTTTCTCTGAGTAGGCCACTCACGAGATAACTAGCCTATCAGGTGAAGCCATTAAGGAATCTAAACGCAATAGACTTGAAAATTCGACTAGGAATCGACTGCTCAACCGTGCTAATCTACAATGGTCATTACAGCATAGATCGATTAGAGACCGGAGATAGGTCGATTCGACAGAGCCATGTGATTAAGTGTGGGTGATTCTATCTAATTGCACAATTCTTGTCGATTGACACTAGACCGATTTCTCTGTCGTTTTGGTATCATATGTCCGTATTTTAAAGCTCGAGATTTTCACGACAACCGAGAGTCGCCAATGTATCGAAGATGCACTTTATGGCTTGAAAATAATCAACTAAGAGTCAATTGCACGAAAAGTTCTTAAAAGCTACCCGATAAGTTAGGACGTGCTAAAATCGCCCCATATTGAAATTAACCATGAAATTGAACTCGATTTCAGAAATTGGAAGTTGTCATGTCACAAATCATTTTAGGAATGTCAACTCATCCTCCAAAGATTTTTCTGCAAACCGAGAATTTTTAGCAAAAAATCCAAAGTAAGGATATTTTGGATCAGGAAATTTGTGGGACTGTTTTTGAGTGCACCCATGGCCGTCAAGTTGGACTAAATGGTGAGGAAAAATGTTGGTAGGGATGATGGCACCTTGGTTGGATTTATGGACATCAAATTGAGTCCAATTAAAGAGGAATTGAAGGGGAAATGAATGAAATTGAAGAACAAATGTCACAAATTCGTAGCCCCCATGGTGTGCAACATTTGGACCCTTTGGGAGGCTTGTTGGGGAAGCCAAAAGGCTGCATTTTGGCTGAGGATGCCAGCCAAGGTGGTGGGCCAAGTGCAATGAGTGAATGGGGATAAGTATAAGACTTTTGAGGCCAATTGGACCCCTCCAATCTTCAGTAGCCTTCTTCTTCCTCCTTCCCCCTTCTTTCTCCATTGTTGAGCCATTAGAGAACTTAGAGAAACCAGAGAAAGGAAACCAACAAGCCCTTTTCCCATCGCATGCCCGCAAAGCCATTGTCAGCCCCTTTTCCCCTTCTGTTTTCTCTTCTTCCAGTTTCTATTCCAGCTGACCTTTCTAAAAAAACTTGAATTAAAAGTTGCCTTCCCAGATGAATTAGCTCATGCTCCACCCACCACCATGACTAGGAGACCCAGCCCGTACGAACGAGCCTAGCCTTGCCCCGAACGGAGCTGCCTATCGACCTACCTGATCGCTGGAAGTCACCGTTCACCAGTCCAATGGGCAGCTCGCTCGCCTGCACTATTTCGCCCGTTTCTCGATTTTCAGCCCTTTTATTCCCCATTTTGACCCTATCTCCACCCATACCAACCTGCAAGTCCCCCTTGACTCCTGGGTGCCGCCGATGGCCAACCACCCACTTGCTTAGGAGCTCCAATCAGCCCTTCCTTGCCGTTCTACCCTTCTTCTTCTCTGGTTTAATCCTTGGAGCAGAAGCCGGACCGCAAGGGTGTTGAAACTTCGTGGCCCATTTCCAAGCCCTTCCCGGCCACTGTTGGTGTCGCCGCTAGGAGGATTGTTGCCCACCTCTGCATCGCCACCACCATGGACTCACTGGAACGCTAAATCGGTGAGTTTACTCACTAATTTCCGCTTAGGGAGTTAATTGTGCTTAAAGGGGTGATTAGATTAGCCTAATGATGGTTTAGGTGGTTAGATTAGTTTATTTAAATGTTAATTAGATTAGATTAAGGGATGGTTTAATTAGTCTAATTATGAAATTATATTAATGTTAAGCATGATTAGACTTTTAATTAATTAATTTTAAATAATTTATTTAAAATAAATATTATTCAATATTATTTAAATTATATTATTTATTATTTACATTAAATTAATTTTTGAAATCTATTTAATTATTAATTAATTAATATTTTTCAGAAATTATACCGGAGAGCCGTTTGTTAGAATTTCCTACTAACTGCAAAGTGGTGTGGTTAGTTTATGCAATTGCTTGTTGGATTGTGCAATTGAGTGATGATTGTGGAAATTATGGCGTTTGATTAGAAAACCCTGGGTGTTGGGTTTTAACACCAAAAATGGTTTTATATATTAAATAAAACACTGGGATTTTAAAAAGGAAGATATCAATTTTTTTTTTGGTTCAATTTGACTGTGTACCCACACACAATATTTTCCCTAGATGTTTTTGATAATAAGAAAACGGGCCAAGATCGTTATCTTAATTGAGGCATGTGAGTGCAAAGCACGATGCTAGTTAAAATGACCTATCCCCGGTGTGTGTTTGTGGATATTACCTATCCCCAGTGTGTGTCGGTGGATAGAGGACCGGCGTGTGTCGGGTAAAATTGCTTGTGCGGGTCGTATTAATTAATTGGAATGCATGTTGATTGAATTGATAAACTGATGTATGTCAGTAGTTCTTGCCTGTGTGAGTAGTGATTGATTTAGATGTTCCAATTGATGTGTGATATTGCTATAAGCATATGGTTGTGATATGAATTGTGCTGACGTGTAGGAAGGAACCAAGGCGAGGTAAGTCCTCTATTCTAATTATGTGGTTGTGTGGCTAGAGCACCCTAAGGCGTATTTTCTTCCTAATATGGGTTTAGGGGGTGGACTTGCTGAGTCATTGTCTCACCCCATCGTGGGCTTAAATTTTTAGGTCCATAGGTTTAGGGAGTGGCCAGTTCGTTTTGGTTGGCCTTAAGGAATTGCAGAGGTGAAGTCCGAAGGAGTGAAGAATGTGTCCGACTAGTAGGTTGTAGGACAGTTCCTTTTCAAGAGCCAACCCTTTGTAGACTTTTGGCTGTAGACCTCTATTTATAAACTCCGTTGGTTTTTAAAAGTGTTTTGGTGGTGAATTTGTTGTCCTACTTTCTATTCCATGCAATTTATCGTTAGGGGTATTAATTGTTCGCTTTCGCATGCGTACTAAAATGAATGGGTCAGTGACGCGTCCTGGGAGCGTCGCAAATTTTATCGACAAAGGAAGGGGATGCACGCGCGCTCGAGGTTCGGGTCATGACATGATGCGAGGGAAAAAGAAGACAGCTTGCGGGCCGGGCTGCAAGGTAAAAGAGGTGGACGGGCTCGCGTGGGGAAAAAGAAAGAGAGAAAGGGGTTAGGCTAGGTCCAATAGAGAAAATAAATAAGGGGCCAGGTCGATCCAGCTCGACTCCACCTCTTTTTTTAGTTAAATTTTTTAATAAATTTTTAAATACTTTTTTAATTTAACAAATTTTAATGAATCCTATTACTATTAATGCAAATGCTCCCAATATCCTTATGCTATGAAATTTAATGATAATTATTTTATTTAATGGTTAAAAAATTAGTCCATACTTTTTATACAATTGATGATTGATTAAATGGGTCGCCAAAGTTTACGTATCAATAATCACCAAAAAGTGTGGACTGGAAACCAAGATATGTAGGTCAAATATGGACTTTAGAGTTGTACTTTTGCAACCATGTGAATATAAAACCATGACATTTTATATAGTGGATTTCCCACTGTGACATCCTAATTTTCAAGTCTATTTTCAATTGAATGAGTTGGGTTTTTCATCAATGCGCATATAGCATTTTTCTCTGAGTTGGCCACTTACAAGTTAATTGATCTATCAAGTGAAGCCGTTAAGGAATTTTAATGCTACAAACTCAAGAATTTGACCAAGAACCGACTACTCGATCGTGCTAATCTGCAAGAATCAATACGGCACCGTCAAAATCGATCAGAGATTAGAGATAGGTCGATTCGACTAAGACATGTGATCAGTGAATTGTGATTCCATCTGATTGTAAAATTCTCGTCGAATGACATTGGATTGATTATTTTGTCGTTTTCTGTATCCTGTATCCGCATTTGAAACCTCGATATTTCCAAAACAACTGAGAGTCGCCAATGTGTCGAAAATGTACATTGTGGCTTGAAAATAATCAACCATAGGTCAAATGTGCCAAAAATTCCTAAAAGCTACCCGGTAGATTAGGATGCACTAAAATTGTGCCAAATTGAAATTAACGGCGAATTTAAACCCAATTTTAGAAATTGAAAGTTCTATAAGGTCACAATTCATTTTAGGAACATCGAATGATCATTCGAAGATTTTTCTGCAAACCGAGATTTTCGGTGAATTTTCAAGGTAAGGGTATTTTGGACCGGAAAATCTGAGGACCGTTTTTGGTCACGTTTTGGGATTTGAGTTGGACGAATGGACGAGAAAAAAATATGAATTGGAGGGTAGACACATTGGTTGGATTTATGGACTCCAATTTAGGTCAAATTGGAGGTTAATTGGAGAGGAATTGAATCAAGATTAGAGAGTTAATGTCCAAAATTCATAGGTCCAAGGGGGGTGCAACATTTCAGCTTCTACCAAGGCATGTTGGGGAAGAGTCATGAAGGAAAAGAGGCTGAGGATAGGGCTGGACATGGTGGGGTAGCCACTTGAGGGCCTTGGATATTTTTGGTTGACTTTGGTGGCCATGTCCACTTGAAGCCAAAAACCTTTCTCCTTTTTCTTCCTCAGCCTTTCTTTCTCCATTATTGCTGTCTTGAGATTTTAAGAAACCTCAGGAACCCAAAGAAGCCAGCCCTTGGCCATCGACCCCTTTTCCCCTTTTGTTTTCCTCTCTTCCATTTTCTGCTCCCATGAGAATCAGCCAACACTTTACCCACCACCATGACCAGACTGTACCGGGACACTTTTCCACTCGCCAAAACGACTCGCCGGCCGTCCCGTCCGCCGGTGAGAAGCCGTCGGTCACCAATCCGTCGGTCTGCTGCCCACCTGCATTATTTCGTGTTTTTCTTCATTTTTCTCCCATTCCGACCTTTCCTTCGCCAATCCCAACCACCAACAAGTTCCCCTTGACCCCCGAGAGCCACCGGTTGCCAACCACCCGCTCACCGGAGCTCCGATCAGCCCGTTTTCGCCGTTGGAGCTGCTGGTTTCTTCTCTGCCGTTCAACCAATAACAGAAGCAAAAAGCCAGCAGGGCTTTAAGGTGCCGTGGCCTATTTTCAAAACCTTCCCGGCCTTGGTTGGTGTCACCGTTAGGAGGTTTGTTGCCCGCCTTGGCATCGCCGTCACCGTTGACTCACCGGAACGCTAAACCAGTGAGTTTACTCATTAAACCTTGCTTAGGATGTTAATTATGCTTAAGGGTCGTTTAGATTAGCTTAATTATGGACTAGTGATAATCTATAATCTTTAGATTAGCCTTAGAATGGATTAATGTTAATCTAATTAGTAAGATTAGCACAATTGATGATAGATTAGTCCAATTCAGTGGACTTTCTACAATACGGATTCCTGGACCTTCGCCGTTTGTCATTTATGTAAATTGAAATAGGTTATGAATTTGAGGTTAATGTCTTCTTGAGAAATGTTTTAGACATCCTCAGCTACAACATATATGTTTCTCAAGATTTTTATGAGATTTAAAAGAAGGAGATATCAGCTTCGTCATTTGCAAATAGAATCTCAGTTTTTGCTGGAACTAGTGACCTCTAAGGATTCTAGCGGCTTTTATTCACTCTTACGGTTCGAATTTCATAATGGTTTTTTCACAGAAGTTGTTTTTCACATCTTCTAGTTTAACATACTCAAATTTCGGATCAAATGGACATGTTTTGTACCTCAAACGAAACTGATTTTGAAAAAGAGACTTTCTGGAAAACGGACCCAGTTTTGATATTGGATTGGATGATTTACTGGGCCGAATCTAGCATGATCTGGGTTAAGGTGTCTGCATAAAAAAAAAATGGTCTTTTATGTGTCCTCTACAACATAATCAAATTTGGGAATTTTCCGAATTCGGTTGACTAGGTTTCTATATTTAAATTTGGAGACACGCGATTTAAACCGGTTGGCCCCGTTTCTACCAATTAGGACCGATTTTAGTTTGGTGATGGTTCTTGATGCTTTGCTTGCTTTGATTAGTGTTTTTAATGACATGTGAATTTAATCTATTAGTTATTTAATTCTGGAAAATTAATGTTCATACAAACATTGTTCACGAAACATTGTTCATGTGCACTATTCACTTGAGGAGGACAAATTGTCTAATTTCATGTGTTTGATCTTATAAGGTGATTTGAGTATATACATCCTTGGACATCTGGATGAATTGAGGTGATCTGTGTTGTGTAGAAGGAACCCGATAGGTTGTGAGCGGGTAAAGGGCTAAGTGCTACACGATAGCGAGACTACGTGTGAGTTACCTCTAGAGCCTTATACTATTGCTTATTATAATCAAGGGATAAGTGTTACATGACAACACGATATTGGAACTCGTGTGAGTCACCTCTAGAGCCTTACACTATTGCTATATGTGGTCAATGACTAAGTACTACACGATGGCGAGACTTCGTGTGGGTCACCTTTAGAGCCTTAGACTATCGCTTATTGTTATCAAGGGCTAAGTGTTACACGGCAACTTGAGTCGCATGGGAACTATCTCTAGAGCCTTGAGTTTGTTTATGGGATAAGTGCTGTAGAAGTCCTAAAACTTATCACGAAAATACAATTGAGTCTAAAAAGTTGCAAAAAGTGCAATTAAGTCATACAACTTGACAAATTATTTCAATCGAGTTCAAAAGTTAACGCCGTTAGCCTTATCCGTTAAAAATGCTGACGTGGCATTTTAAATAATTTTCATTTTCCATGTTGATTTTTAATTATTTTTTATTCATTTAAAAAATAGATTTAAAAACTAAAAAGAAAATAAAATCAATGGCTCCCCACCACCACCGCCATCGCCACCATCACCCATCACGGAGGGGCCGGCGACCACCGGAGGGCTGGCAATGGTCGCCGCCCCCGCGAGGGCCGACGTGCCCAGATCCGGGCACCCTCGGCCTCGCCTCGCACGGGGGCCGGCGACTATCGCTGGCCCCTCCCGGCGATGGGCGGCGGCTGCCAAATTTTTTTTTTTTTTTTTGAACTATTTCATTTTTAAATAAATTTTGACTTTTATTTTCTAATATTTAAATCTAATTTAAATCCAATAATAATTTTAAAAAAGCCAAGTCGAAATTGAAAAATTAATTTTAAATGCCACGTCAGCATTTTTAACAAAAAAGGCTAACGGCGTTAGCTCTAGGACTCGATTGAAACAATTTGACAAGTTTTAAGACTCAAATGCACTTTTTGTAAGTTTAAGGATTCAAATGCATTTTCGTGACAAATTTTAGGACTTCGTAGGACTTATCCGTTTGTTTATTGTGTGGGGATGTTGAGTGGAATTGGAAATTGGATTATTGAGAGTGAATATCGAGGGTGGATTGAACCACCGATATGATTTATCCGCGCTTGATTATGGGACGAAATTGTGTGACGCGGAATGGGACGTGTCATAACAATTTGACCTTATAATCGGAAGTTCTGTGTTTGATTAGTTTGATAGTGAGATGTTCCAATTGATAAGTGCATTAATTGTATGCATTTGTGATATGAACTGTGTTGACATGCAGGAAGGAACTGAGGCGAGGTAAGTCCTCTGTTCTCATTGTGCGGTTGTGTGGCTAGAGCGGCCTGAGACATATTTCCTTCTTAATAAGAGTTTAGGGGGTAGACTTGCTGAGATATTGTCTCACTGGTTATTGTATAACCATTTTCAGGTATTTAGATGGTGGTCGTGGAAGACCGAAGCCCCAAAGTCTGGGAAGGTGGAGTTTAAGGGATCGGCATATGTGACTTACTAGTATGTTGTAGGACAGCTTCTTTTGAGAATCGATCTTTTGTAGGCTTTTGACCAGACTCGTTTGTACCTAGACCCTGTTGTTTATAAAAGTGTGCTTGTGTGAAATATTGCCCTGCTTTCCTATCACATGCTGTTTCTTGTCCGAGGTTATTGTTTCACTTCTGCATGTGCATTAAAAATGAATAGGGTTGGTGACGAGACCTAGGAATGTCGCATTCATATCGACCATTAAGGAATGGGTGCGCGCTCGAGGTTCAAGGCGTTGTCATGACCTCTCTTTTTTTTTTATGCCCGATCGGGGCGGGCGCCTAAAGGAGGCTAATGGTTCAGCTAAGTTTATTAAGCTCAGCTTGGACTCTCCAAAGTCCACTAATTCATGACTTAATAGTCCAAGTTTTTAACATATAAGTCAATTTTAAAATGGAGTCGCCACTAATCGGTTTGGGGTGGGTCGATTAGAAACCCAAGTGAAGTATCGGGAGAAATACTTTGCTCCTGCGCAACCGGAGAAATTATGATTGGGGACTTAATTACACTAGTTAATCACTAATGCCCTTTCGGTACCTAATCTTGTTTAAACCTTAAGGCCTTTTGGATGTTTGAGGGATTTTTCATACATTTGTGGAGGAAAAACATTTTTTTGGGTATTCTTCTCATTTTTTTCACATAAAAAGCATTTTTTTTATTTTTGATCTTTTGGAAAATATAAGTCTTTTTAGCTTTTTTTCTGACTTTTTTTTTGGCTTTTTTGGGAAAATATGGATTTTTTTATTTTTTTGAAAATAAATTATTTTTTATTTTTAAAAATATTATTATATTGATATAATATATTTAATGACCCATGTCGGATCCAGGGTTGGGTCCCACCCGAGTTGTCCGCCTGAATGCGGATGGGCCTGCAATGCAGGCTCGACCCATATTTTGATCTTTTTGGAAAATATAAGTCTGTTTGGCTTTTCTTTTTCTGACTTTTTTGGAAAAATATAGATTTTTTTGATTTTTTTTTATTTTTCAAAAAATAAATTATTTTTTTATTTTTTAAATATCATTATATTAATATAATATATTTAATGACCCATGTCGGATCCAGGGTGGGGTCCCACCCAAGTCGTTCGCCCAGAATGCAGACGGGCCTGCAATACAGGCTCGGCCCATATTTTTTGTTTTTGTTTTTTCTTAAAAAAACTCATCCCACAATCCATAATCGGGCCTATTTGAATTAAAAAGGGATACCCGCCCGAGTTCCAAAACCAGCCCTGCAAAACCCTAGGGCGCCAGGTCATACGCCCGACCCGACGACCCAACTTCCGGCCGCCCCTAATTCGCGAAACCCTACCCGGAAACAGGGAAATTTGGTCGGACGGATCCTCGAATCAACTCGGTTCCCGGCCTCCTCTCTCCTTTGTTCGCTCACGGCACTTGTGAGGGGGACTAAGGTGTCACTTGGTAGACGACAACGGCGGCGGTGATGGCGACGACGACAGTGGTGACGACGGGTTAGACGATGACGATGGCGGTGACAGCGGCTATAAATCGCTTATGAGGATGGCAAGGATGAGCGACAATGGGCCTGTTGGTGTGGTCAGTGGCGGCATGATTCGAGGAGGGGAATGCGACGGTGATGACGCGATCGGCGACAGTGATGACTACTGTTACCTGTTAATGACGAGGTGGTGAACGATGGTGGTGACTGCGCAGTGACGCGGCACGGCTCTGGTGGCAACCGTAGCAGCAGCAGGAACGGCTTCGGAACGGTGGCGGAGCGGTGGTTGCATCGGTGACGACGAGTCTTCTCCCCGCGGATCTGGCCTTCTGCCCTCCAATTTCCTAAATCTGGCATCAGAATGACCTCTTTCTTTGGCCTTCTCACTCAGACCCGACCCTCTCCCTCTCTGATCGCGAGCACTCAGACCTCGACCTGTTCGTCCTCGGCCCCCCGTTCCGAAGCCTCTCAGTGGGAGGTTTCGAATATCTGCAGCCTCGATCCTTCATCGCTTCTCTGTGTGTTTTCGTCGACGGAGGTGCTCCTCTATTTATACGCGAGGAGGAGGCCGGTCGACGGAGGTTCGGCCGTCGGCCCTCGCACGCCGACCGGCCCTGGGTGCGGCCGAACCGATGTCAAATCTTCCCCCTTCCACGGAGGCATGCTCGCCTTCAATGCTGCGTCCTCTCAGCCACTGGCCTACGTTCCTCTCTTTGCTGTAGGTTGTCATCGAGCGTGTCTTCGTCACTGCGTGTGACTTGCAGAGGCGGAAGAAGGAGGAAGGAAGAAGAAGATGAGAGGAAGAAGGAGAAAGAGGGGGCGGGCCGAGTCACGTGGGCCGGACCGTGGGGGGCTTGGGCAGAAAAAGGAGGGGCTGGGCTCGAAGGCCCAACCCGGCGTGCTGCATTTGTTTTTTCTTGTTTTCTTTTTGTTTTTATTGATTTTTTTTTTTTTTTTTTGTTATTTATTATTTATTATCTGAAAAGGAAAAACAAAGATTAAAAGAGACTAAGGCCTAATTCAAAAAAACCTAATCAAAATTTAGGCGTCAACGGGCGTGACACCCACTATACTAAAAGGATACAATAATATTAACTAAATTTCATATTTCAATAAGACAAATTCACAAATAGCCATGTGTTCATTGTTGTTAAGGTGTTATAATTTGGAAGATAGCCAAAAAAAAAAAATTGTGGGGGAAGCGACAATCTTGCTAAACCAAAAGTTGATTTGGTTGAAGCAGATGATTTGATGACGTAATTGATGTGGTCATTCCCAAACCGATATTGTGTGAAGAGAAAGAATTAATGGTAAACTCATTTCTTGCAATAAAGCTGAGTAGCTAAGAAATTTCTTAGTAGAAATTCCTTGTGAATGAAACCGACACCTTTTGTGTCTAGGCATTGTAAATGCCAAGCGGAAACAACCATTACAAAGAATGAAACTTTCAATGGTAAAAGGAGATGTGTTTAGTTAAAATGTGACGTGGTAAAACAATTCCTTAAAGAAGGAATTATATCGATCGATTATGTTAAGTCAAAAGTGATTTTGGCCAATCCTTTGATTATACTTTGAGGAGAATGGGACAAGTCAATTGAAGAAAATCAACAGTGATGGTAACCTAATCTATGTGATTGGCAATCTCATGAATTAGGTTCCGTATCAGTAAGAACAAGTCACTTGTTGATCTAGTAATGCACTATTAAATTTTTTTGTCCCTCCTAAGATGAGAAAACTACAAGGAAAAAGAGGTTAAACTAAGCTCTTAATGAATTTAATAGTCATTATTGGTGGTGTATTAAACTACATAATACATTTGATGGAATCACCTATATAAGTGTGAAGTGGGGCCACTCCTATGAGAATTATTAACGATAATCTCTAGAGCACTTATGAATAAACCAAGCATGCACATGGCTTATTGGCGCAAAAACGTGTTGGAGTGGGAGTGTAATGTGATTGGTGAAATTTATAATTCACGAAAAAAAAAAAATCTTAGTTTATAGAAGTTTCCAACTTCACCAATTATTTCATTAATTATATTTCAATCTTTTTAGGGCAAGCATTAGTTCCGATATTTCTCCAATAACACAACATTATTTTATCCTTTTCTTTTAAAATTTTTTGAAGTATATGGGGGATTGTTGGATATTTTAGCAATTGTGAAGTATTTTTCATAGTATTTATTATAGCAATGGAAGATGATATTTTGTAATGGTTTTGTAACATTTTGTAATGGTTTTGACTGTAATCAATTTTGTAATGATTTTCCATCTGCCATATAATGACTTTCTAATGGCCGTATAACAGCTTTCTAACGACTTTATAATGTTCAATTTATTTCTTCATAAACTATTCATTGTTTTATAACGGCTGTATGGTCATCTTCTTCAATAATTACCGATTTACGTATGGTTGTTTCTTAATAGCTCTCTCTTTCTTTTACCTATAAATTGAGACTCCGAATATATTTGGAAAGTAATATCAATATATCATAGCAATAATATTCTTATTTCTCTTTACATATCTTTTCTTTTTCTTGTTGGGTTATACATATAACGTTATTCTTTTTTTCTTCTAACATTCGGTGTGGAGTATAGAAGAAGGTCTATTGTATCTTGAGAGGATGCCGCCATCGAGTTTCATACTTCAAGGGACGGAATTATCCTTAAGAACAGTGCTTGCATGCCTCAGACAATTAGGGCGTGCATGGAAACGTTCCAAAGAAACGTTTCTGGAACACTTCTGTACGGATTTTGTTCAGGAACAAAAAAAGAACAGAAACGCGTTTGGTTGCGTTTATGTTCTTTTTTTTTTTTGTTTCCGGAACAAAATAAGAACAAAAAAAGAAACAACAATTTGTTGTTTCTTGTTCTAGAAACAAAAATGAAGAAACGTTTTTCTTTTCTCTCTCTTCTTCTTCTCTTCTTATTTTCTTCTTCTTTTTTCTTTCGCCGGTCGCCGGCCTCGGCCATGGCCAGCGACGGCCGTCGAGGGCCGGCGACGCCTCGAGGGTTGGCGACCTCGCCAGAGCGAGCCCGAGCGTCGCCGGCGCGGGCGAGGCCGGCGAGCTCGCCATGGCTGGGCGAGGTCCCCGGCCGGCCGGTCGCCGGAGGCTTGGGACCGGCCGAAAAAAAAAAAATAAAAAGAAAGGAAAAAATGAAAAATAAAATAAAAATGTTTAAAAAATTAAAAGAAATAAAAAAAGAATAAAATTTACCAAACGTGTTTCTATTCATTTTTTATTCCCGGAACAAACGTTACCAAACACGTTCTTTTGTTCAAAAATTGTTCCCCGGAATAGAAACACTTTTTTTTTGTTTCTGTTCCCTGGAACAAAAAAAGAACAGAAACGTTACCATTCGCACCCTTATTTTTATTTCTTAACCTTATTAATAGATTTTCAACAATTTTTATTATTTTACATGTTATCTAATATTTTCTAACTGGAAATCTCCTCCCACATTAAGTCAACTTGAGAGCTTGTAGCTCCGACAGACAAACCAACCTCTCAAAAAAATTTGCATTTAATAATATATAAGCTCTCCATCAATTTAAAACACTGAGAAATTAAACTTCAATTAGTTTTGCGCAAGAAGACACCTTGCTTTTTTCAGTTTACTCATAAGTGATCTAATGGACTATGAAACACCGACACTCTCCAGGAGTCTTCATGTCATGTCGAACACTCTGACACATGTTCGATACTCTCTGACACGCTTCGACACTCGGTCAAACACGTGTCAGAAAATCCAACACCTAGTCAACTCTCCCGCCACTCTTCGACACGCGAGTCCTAAATTCCGATAGGCGAGTTTGGAATTCCAACACACACATGGTCAATTCTAAAAAAATTCAATAAATGAGGGGTCAAAATGTAAATATAAAAAAATAATAAATGGGACAAAAAAACTTAGTTTGCTCTTCTCTCATGACTCTTACTTCCCGTGACACAATTTATCCTAAAGTTTGTTCTTTTCTTTTCTCTTCTGACATGTTCTAACACGTATGTTTGTTTTTTTTCTCTAAATTTTATGGATTATTGGAATGGAATTGAATTTGTCAAATTAAAACAATGAATGATATTAACAAATAGTGGATTAATAGTTTTAGTGTAAATTCATTCTAGGTTCTTTATTATTATTATTATTATTATTATTATTATTATTATTATTATTATTATTATTATTATTTGTGAATTTGAATCAAATTAATTTAATTAAAATAATAAAAATGATAATTCATCATATATATAAATATACATTTAATATACAACATGTCCCAACGTGTCGGAATTATTTATTTTTTGAGAAATGACGTGTCGACGTGTCGTGTTGTGTTATGTCGCGTGTCACATGTCGGTGTCAATGCTACTTATGTAATGGATAATCTCTTGAGTTCACACCCAAACACAAATGCCAAACTTCAAATGCGAAAACCCAAAGGTTCAACAAAATTAGAAGACCTATCTACCCTGTTTTTTGACATGCAAACAATCGCCTCGCAATGTTGAACCTCCACTTCCAATTGAGTGAAGCTAGTGCTAGACTCGAAGGACCTAGCATTCAAGTTTTCTTGGCCATTTAGGATATAATTGGTAATAATTATGTTCTGGAGAATAATTTCATTTTACAAATAGTTTTTTCTATTTCTATTCCCTAAAATAATTTATAAGTAAAACAATGCGTTTGGTAACTATATAAAATTTACATTCCCTAAGCAGAAAAAGAATAGAAATGTGTTTGGTATGCATTAATTTTTTTTTGTGTCGTAGAATTTCTTTTAATATTTAATAATTTTTTCATTTTTCTTTTCTTTTTTTTCTATCTTCTTTCTCCTCCTCTAGCCAGTGGCGGCAATGATCAGCAGTGGCTGGCAACTGATGGCTACGAGCAATCAACAACAAGGGGCGGCAAGTCTCCATTAGAAGAGGAGGAAGAAGAAAAAAAATGAAGAAGAAGAAAAGAAAAAAAATGAAAGAAAAGAAAATGACTTATTTCTAGCAATTGTTCTCGGGAACAAGTAGCTTCTTTTTTCTACTTCTTATTTCTGTTTCAAATCTATTCCCTAACCACTTTTCTATTCCAGGGAATAGAAAAAATGATTGATGTCACCAAATGGATTTTTGTTCTTTTTCTATTCTGACGAACAAAAGAACAAAAAAGTCAATGAATAAAAATGTTATCTTGTAGGCCCTTAATTATAACCTAGTTGCATATGAGTGGCCATGTTACGGAAGTAATTGATACGAAAATGTCTTGGCCATGTTACGGAAAATGGCACTTGAGATGCACATGCATGCAACATATGAGCTGCGAGTGAGCTAGGGGTGAATTGCTCACTTACTTCACGGACTTTTTGAGACAAACAACTTTGTTTCAGAGATTTTTGTTGGAATTTTCCCTCCTGCTTTTGCCTCTCTCTCTCTCTATTTATTGTCTTGATCCTGCAAAAGGAAATTACAGTGATGACATATAAATTGAAAGAAGGCGCACCTTGAAAGAACAAACACTGTAGAGGATCCCTTGTTTCTATTTCAGAGTCATACAACTTTGTTACAAGTAGCCGGCCGATTTGATCTAGTCTTTACGGAAACTAGTCCAATTCTTGGCTTCGGGAACCAGTGATATCAATCTGATTCTTGGTTCCAAAGATGGAACTGCTTGGACTGGACTGATTATTCTTTAAAATTTTAATTTTATTTCTTTAAAATAATAAAAGAATAATTTCACTCCTAATTATTAGGAATTTTCTCAATAAGCTGAGGAATGCAGCGGAAGCAAAGATAAAATTCTACTATACATGTTCCTCCAAAGGTGTTGTTCATGCATTTTAATTAAAAATTAGAATATCAAAGGGCATTTTACGAATTAACTCTCGAAGCACGCTTTAAACGACTTGATTCAAATGTTCTTCAATTCAAGCCCCACAAATGTTGGGCCTCTAGTTTAGACACACCACCAATGCACCTTGAATGAAAAAGAGCTCGCAGGTAATCACCACTGTAGCACTAGCAATCTTGTGGAGACAATCCTTTGCACGTGGTTAGCAATCATTTGCTCACAATATAGTTCTCTCTCTGAACTTTCTCTCTTTTTCTTTACATAACCCACTCACCCTCTCTCTGCTCTATTTATAATGTCTTCATGAAGTCAACATTTAACTTCCTTTAGAAGATAGTCTTTAACCTCTCAAGAAGTTATTGACTACTTTTTCCAGAAGCTACTTCTTCTAGAAGCTGGTCTTTAACTTCTCAAATAAGTTATTGACCACTTCCTCCATAAGCTAGTCTATAACTTCTCAAACAAGTTATTGATTACTTCATCTAGAAGTTGGGTGAGTAAGAAAACAGTTCTTGTGAGTGGGCTGTGTCTAATCGAGTGAATTGGTCATGGTGTGTGACATCCCTAGGTTTATCACTGAGCTAACAGTAAGACTTGCACTAACACATTAGTACTCTGAAGAGAATTGATTATCCCGATCAATCTCTAGATCCTACAAGCCATGATTGACATGTAGCAATATGTCATGGCTACCCAGACAATGTGAATGCTTTAAGAACATAATGAACCTGTCAGCTCTAGCTACAATGTAAATCAGTCCGTCTGTCTTACTATGTTCCGATCGAACAAAGACCATGGAGTATTTGTCAAGTCACCAATTCGATCATATGCACAAAACTAATTGACTTGCATTTTATACAAGACATAAACAATTTATTTTCGGTTACAACCCCGGTCGAGGATTTCAATGCAGTGTCACAATTATATTGCATAGGACAACATTACTATACCTTGCATGTAACAAGGAGATAGATTCCATGTTGTGCACACGTGTAACTCCGTCTATGAATGAGTTATGACCATCAGATATAGAGATAGATCAATGAGCCAGCAATATGCATACCTGTGAACCATAGCCGTCCAACACACAAGTTAACATTGTGCCTCAGGTTTAAGGATTATTTACATAAGACCAGAGCGAAAACGATTAGTCATTGACCCCGCTAAAAGCTTCCATGTTGCCAATTGTTCTATGTATATCACGTTCAGTGAACTTGTCTGCTACAAGCACCTGTGTTCTAACTGGGGCATCATAATACCCAATGACTCGTGACTCGTCATTACCTTAAGCATCCAATACTTAAGGGTGAAGCTAAGAGCACACCGGCCTCAATAGGATCATTAATATCCACTCAAATTGATCGGGAATGGTTTATACATTCAGTCTAAATGTGAACCCGTTATGCATATTCTTAACATCTCAAGAATAAGTCCCAGTCACAGCTAATCTTATGGAATCATTCATATAGATAATTGAACAGATGAATGAATGTCTTTGCCATTAATTTGACAACACAACTGAATACCCTAACATGTAACTATTACGTGGTCGCTTTAGGGCATATAACTAACAAGGGCATGGCTTGGTTTTATGCACAACTTGTAACATCCTGATCCTCAACAAAACCGAGCATTCTTGGGTACCAAGCCCGTCATTGCTGCATCACTAAGCTAGTCATCGTGGCACAACAACCTGCCACCATGCCATTGTTGAGCCAACCCGCCACATGACACCGCACAGCCGCCACAGCCACCGCGCCCGCCCCCAAGCCACATTTTCGTCCCACGGCCAGGACGCATTCACCTCACCCAGCCGCTCGTTTCTTCATGTGGTGGTTGTTGATTGAGGAAAAATTACCCAAAATCAGCCGTGTCCTTGCATTAATTTGCAAAGTGTCGCGAAGATGTGAGAATCTCCCACCCCAAAGACACGACCCCTCTAAGCTGTCTCCTTCTCATGTTGCTACAAAGTTGAAAGATGTTGATCAAGAATTCCAAAGGCGGTGGAGTGAGGAGATACAAAGGTCGCCTCACCAAATTTTCATCTTCCCTTACGGCCTCACCATCATCATCTTCATTTTAAACCTTGCGACTACATCACCATCTTCTTCTTGTCCATTCCTTCACCATAACATCCGCCATTCTAAAGCCATGACTCAACGGCGTTTTGCTCGCGCCATCTCGCCATTCCAGCTATCGTCGAAGAGAGTTTTGAGGCAAGTAAAAGTCCTACTCCCCTATACTACATATATACTGCCCATTCCTTGAATTCTCGGCGTATGCATCGATGGATTTTTGGTTGAATGCCCTGAATTGTCGATGTTGTTATGGTTTAGTTATGTCGCATAGCTTAGATTAGGCTTTGGCTCGTGGCTATAAGTCGCAACAATTGTCGGCACAGATGACGTTGTCCCTAGCTGAGGAAAGATCCTAGGTTAGTCCAAGTTAGGTGTAAGCATTACTCGGTCTTGGGGAGGTTGAGTCTTGAGGTGGCTTGGCTTAATCGGATCAGTTTATGGTCAGGCTAGGATCGAAAATTGGTCTCACCATAAGGTTGGGATGGTGGTTAAGTTTAGCATGCAATCCCGTGACAAGCGAACTTAGGTGTGGGGAGTCTCATTGAGGTTTGGTGAGGCTCGGACTTGTCTCGATTTGATATGGGTTAGTTGTGGTCACGATAAGGCTCGGACCTGCCTCGACATGGTTTGGGATTAGTCGGGGTCGTGGTAAAGGTCGAACTCGGTTAAATGAAAGTTACTGAGTCTTAGGTTAGTTCGGCTTCCGGTAAGACCTTTGCATTGTTGAGGCCTAGGATTAGCTTATCGATTATAGCTAGGGTTATATTTGGAAATGTGGCAGGGTAGTGTGGATTAAGGGCAATGAATTTAGTCTATTTCAACTAGGATGGGCTAGTGCCCTCTTTCCCTAAAGGAGTCAATATGATTGATTCAAAATATATTGAAAATTTCTCAAAATGAATTATTGAATTGCCGCACCATGATATGGATGTGATGGATGCCGTTGATCCTCATGACAATGGTGCCCTGAGTATCGGGATGCTTGGAAGGGTGTAACATGGTGCCTTCCTGAAGCCTGGGAGATGTAATAGGGGTTCCCCAAAGGTCCTCACAATGCTAGTTCGAGTGAGAGATGCCTGAAAGGGTGTAACATGGTTCCCTCTAGAACCAAATATAATTAGTAAAGTTTTTTAACTTTCCATTTGTTTACTAGTATAATATTTCTGTGAGTTTCTTTTAGATTAGCTAATACTTTGAGTCAAGAAAGGCTTTCAAGCAAGTTGAGCTATTTCAGTTACTTATATCTTATATTTGGGATTCGTGTGCATGGATAGTGGCACATTTACGTAGCATAGTCTAGTAGACTTTTATTTGTTGAGTTTTATACTCACTTGTGGTTGACTCTTATCTTTCAAATTAGTGAAAATGTCGGCCCCGCCTGCCTCCCACATGATTCATTATAAAGCCCCAATCAATTTCACGTGGCAGGACGACGAGTTCACAGACCCTAACTTTCCAAATACGGTTTTTATTAGGGTCGTATTCTATCTGATAGTCAACGTAGGGCCACCGACGAGGCCCGTATACCTTGGATTCATCACTTTGTATGCTTGTATTAATGGGTGTAGGATGGGTCCCCTACTACTATACGACGATGACAGCGGACTGGGGAATGGCGGCAGCACCGCTGAGTAGGATGGAGGCAGGTGGGTCCAGGTGTTTTTTTTTTAGAAGACTAATGGACGTGACTTTTGACAAAGACGAGGTCAGGATAGGTGGCGATGTACAAGATAGGGCTGGGTTAAAGAATGATCGTTGCTAGGAGTACTAAATTTTTGGGATCCCTAATGTAGACGGCCCTGCCCGTAACGACCCTAACTCTATCTCCAGGATCACGAGCGACGGGGGTTATTTTTGCGACTTTCCAAGCACATAGCCATCCCATTCTTTTTTATCTTTTCATTAAGCACATGCGGAAGCGTTACAAACAATGCCCAGACAACAATAAGCAGCTAGGAAAACAACCACTTGTAAATATACAATTATATCAGCTGCATTTATAAGCCCCATTGTCACGGGCCATTATATTTACAACCACTACATTTTCTACACTTCAAAGATCCAGTAAACCTTAGCTCCTCTAGCAAGACTGCAACTCTAGCATTAGTGGGAGACCTCAACGCCTACAATTCTAAAAAACAATGAGGTGAGTCGTGGACTCAGTAAGTAAAACCCACTAATTTTCGAGTAGGAGATGTCTTGCCTATCAACAAGCATATAACTCGTCCAAGACATTGGTCGATAGCAGATCAAGAGCAAAACAAAAAAAATTTCTCGAATGAAACATGAGAAATCTTTAGTCAAAAATATGCAAGCATAACTTGATATTCACCCAAAACATGAGGAACTCACGTCTCACTTAATATTATACCAGCATAAACAAAATCCATTCCATAATACGATGAACTCATGCCTCACTTATTTGCAAGCATAACCAAAATCCATTTCATAATGTGAGGAACTCAAGTATACGAGATTCATTAATTAACAGTCGAAATCCATTGACTCTTCTGGAATCCACTAGGCATCCAAACTTAATTGGGCAATGTCCCCTAATCGAAGGGTGATGGCTAGAGTTATCACAACATCTTTCGTCCTTTTGATGAGGAATCCCGTTGGTGTTGGGGCATCCCACTGGTGTGGGAACATCCCATTGGCGAGGGGGCATCGTCTCCGAATCCATCGATCGATGGCATAAATTAGTCCATCGTGTTTGCAGGCATCAAGCATCACAATCCAGTTCTTATCTTCGCTTTTAGTTCAAGGGCTCAAAGGTGTGCTATGTATAAGTGTGTGAAATGACTTACCAAAACCGAGATGTTGAACATTCCAAGTGAAAATTAGGGATCGCAACTCGATCCAACACGTTTGAGCACCGATCTAGTACCTAACTTGGCTCGGGAACGATATACCTCGATATTACACTGAGACCATGAAAGGACTAATCCAACGTGATCCCATGTATGTTCAAGGCCGACGAAACCCCTTTTCGGAGCTTGGGGCGTGAACTAGAACATGCATTTATGAAAACAACTGGAATTAGTTTTGTAAGGAAATACCAAGCTTTCACAAAAAACGCTTTTCAAATAGGTTTCTATCAAAGCAAGAACCAAAGCATATCCAATAAACACATGAACCAGGTTTCTTCCAAAGCAACTCAAACTAAAGCATGAGCCAAAGTTCATCAAATAAAAATCAAACTCAACTAAGGAACAAGGTCTAAACTGATCCAAGCAAACACAACCGAACCTCAAGCAAAAACATAGCCACAACGTTTCAATCAAGAACTCGTTACATGCTTGGATTAGCGTAACACACAACCTTAACCAGATATTAGTAAGTTCTACTTACTACACTTCAAGGAATAGCCCAGGTGACCGAGGAATGTGTAGGTAAGCAAATGGGCAAGAGGGATGCGGCCATGAGAGAGAAGGAGAGGGCAGCGGTGAGAGTGAGATTGAGAGAGTGAAGAAGGAGGAGGAAGTGGTGTAGAAATGAGGGGAGGAAATGTCTCTATTTATAGAAAAACCCCTCATGATGATTTTTCCAAGTGGACCACCTAAGAGGTTGAGTCATCATGGAACAATGACATGTAATTATTATCGGGACACCTAAGCAAATGACTAAGTCTCTCTCATTTAATGTTTGGATTTTGAGTAATCATTAGGTTAGATATATTCATACTACAAACTTGCTCTCCAAGTTTTTAGGTTAGGAGGCATTATGGTCTATTTCTTTAAGGGACACATCATCTTGGCATTGAAGAACTAGAGTCCAAAGATATTTAATGCATCATTATCCTAAATCAAGAAGATTCTAGATTGCCTTGCTCCTCAAGTTGGGTGTGCAGCCCCTTTGCCCTCCAAGTTGGGCATGTGACTCTTTTGTCCAAGGGTGAAAACAGTTTCAAGCAATTTTCGATATTAGTGTCATTACCTTATCAAACAGGCTTGAAAAATTGTGAAATTTTAATATGTTGTAGATAAGAACTAAATGAAATTTTTCATGATAGAACCAAGTCCAAATCATGTTGTGGAAAGAGAAGCAAATCACTGAACACAACCTACAGAAATTCATCCTCGAGCAGATTCAATGGTCGTAGAGAGAGACTCGTTTCGAAATTCAAATCTCCACAAAATTTTTTGAAATTTCTATATGTTGTAGAAATGGATGTCCTTTAACTTTTCTAAAGAAGGTATGTTCAAATTTGAAAGGGAAGATTTTATAAAAATCGAAAAAGCAATCTGGTTACTATTTTTACTACACCGGGCAGGTTCCAGTCGGTAAATGATCGGGCCTTCGTCCCAACCATTTCACCTCATAAAAATCTGAAATTTACTTATGTTGTAGATAAAGATGTTTTGAACAACTTTTATGAAGGAAGTTTCTTCAAATTTGAACCACAAAAAGCTCTGTAAAATTGGAAATTAGCGAAGGTCTAGAAATTTCGAAAAACTAGAAAGTCCAAACCTATGAAATCCTAGGTGGCAAATCTATGGATGAGAGGTGGTGCCCTACTTGCCTTCCAGGATCATTTTTCATCATTCCCTTAGACCATGAGTTCATTAATTATTTGGGACACCTAAACCTCCGTACTCATTACCCTCATTCAATGCATTTGACTCTTGTTCTTCAAGAAGATTAGTTTATCTAGCTTGGCCTTTAGGTCTTCTTAATAGGCTTATGACTCACTCTCTCTTAATGTACAACCATAAAAAATTTCATGATTACCTCTCCAAGGGCAAGGCTAATTGTGTCAAGTGTCCAAGCCTTAATTAACCACCTTCCAAGAGCCTTAAATGTACTAAGGGAAATATATAAGTTTGATAGTCATCTCATTGGGCAGGATTAATCAAGTTTGACCATGACCAACTACCTTATTCGACCAGAAATTCATGCCTAAGCCATGATCGGACGAAGTCGGATGCAACCAGGCATAACCAGTGAAACCAAGTTTGGACTCCTCATTTACCGTGTAAAGGGATTGAAGTAGAGGATGTTACATTGTCACTTATGTTTGTAAATAAAATAATGAAACAAATGAAGGAAATAAAATCTTCGTTCATATAGTTTCATGTGCTTGTGATTGTCTTAGTTATTTATGCTTCTGCATACTTCAAAGTGATGCACTGGGGGTGTCACAACCTTGTGGTATCAGAGTTTAGGTTCATTTGGAGTGATGAAGTATGCTAGTGGTAGAAGGAGTTGGGATGGACACATGCGATAAGACACTAAATGCATGTGTTTGATTTGCTATAGAAAACGGGTGATTGATTGTCACTCATAAGATGCTGGTAACGATTAGGAGTTACCTATATGTACTAGTAACATTTATATGTTACTTATATGATCTAAGTAACATACAAGTGCTATGTTACTTATTAGCCGATTAGTGATGTTGGGTCACCAATCATTTGTGTGGAAAAAGCTTAGTAATCTATAGGGAAGTATGATCCAATCAAGAAGTTCTTCTTTATCAAGGATGGAAGCCAATGATTCAAGGGCAGAACCTCGGATGGAGGACATTCTATAGGCACTTGCCCATGTAAGGAATCTGATCGAAAGGCAACCCAACAGCAACCTGAAACGGAACATTGTACTCAAGGATTGGTGGCATAATTTCTAAAATTGAAGACACCCAAGTTTGTTGGAATAGGAAGTCTCAAAGAGGTGGAGCAATGGATTGATGGGATGGAAAGAATCTTCATACTGCTAAACTTCAACAACACAGAGAAATTAAACTTAGTAGAATATCGATTGGAAGGAAATGCGAAGTACTGGTGGAGAGCTTCTAAGGACACAATATTCCCGACGGCTACACCAGTAGTATGGGATGAATTTGTTAGAGCTTTCTATAGAGAGCATTTCTCTAATTGCACAAAGATAGAAAAATAACTGAGTTTGTCCAATTGAGTTAGAAGAATTTGACCATGGATCAGTTCAAAAGAAAATTTTCCAAACTCCCCAAGTACGCCCCTAGGTTGGTTGAGGATTGAGAGGAGAAGGCCAAAAGATTTTTGAAGGGCTTGAAGATGGACATCAATAAGCAATTGGTTCCCTTGAATATAAAGGATTATAATGAAATTTACGAACGAGCCTAGCTTGTAAAACAATAACTAATAAGGGAGCATATAGAGAGTGAAGGACGAATAGGACCAAGACGTCAAATGGCACTAAGTGACACCTAACGTGGTAAGAGATCCTATCCATCTCGAGAACTACTTTGGGACCCTAAGAAGAAGTGAAATTCTAGAAATTACAGAAAGACCGAGAATGGTGGAGCCACAGGTCTGGTGCCACGTCGAAACAATTCATGTCGAAGGTGTGGTAAACAACATGGGCCGAGACCCTGCTCGGATCACCAGAAGCATTTTGGATGCAAGCAGAATGGTCACTTCAAGAGAGACTGTCCAGAAGAAGGACCACATTTGAATGTTGATCCGACCCAACAGGTGCAACAACGTTCAGGCGGAGCACCTCAACAGGGAAATCTACAAAGACGACTAGCTCAAGGAAAGGTATACACGTTCACCCAAGAGGAAGCATAGGCTGCCAAGACCATCATCTTAGGTACGATCTCTTTAAATAACTAGAAAGCTTATGTATTATTTGACACGAGTGCAACCCATTCCTTTGTATTTGAAAGATATAGGCAGCTATGTGAAATGAAAGCTAAACCCCTCAAAACGCCTCTTAGTATTTCGACACCACTGAAAGAGGTGATGTTATCCACATTAGTGTGTGAAAATTGTAAGATCTCCAAAGTTGGACGGAATCAAGTGATAGACTTAGTGGTGATGGCCATGTATGACTTTGACGTCATCATAGGAATGGATTGGCTCCGTAAACAACAAGCCAAGGTGAATTGTTATAGGAAAATGATCCAGTTCAATCCATCGGATGAACCTATTTTTGAATTTTATGGGAGTGAGACAAACCCTTCAAGAACTCTCATCTCAACAATAGAAGCCTATAAACTTCTTTGACGATGGGTGTTAGGGATACCTAGCCATAGTAAAGAACCAAATTAAGGAAGAAGCAAAACTCGAAGACATCTATGTGGTATAGGATTTCTCGGATGTGTTCCCCAAAGAATTACTGGAATTGGTTCTAGGATTGAACACTTATCAAATGCCTCGTATAGGATGGATTTAACTGAATTGAAGGAATTGAAAGTGCATATACAAGAATTGCTAGATAAAGGATTCATTAGGCCAAGCATGTCTCCATAGGGTGCTCCTATTTTATTTGTAAAGAAAAAGGAAAGATCAATGGGCCTCTACATTGAGTACAGGTAATTGAATCAGCTTACGATCAAGAACAAGTATCCATTGCCTAGGATCGATGACTTATTTGATCAAATGCAAGGGAGGTCAGTCTTTTCCAAAATTGACTTAAGATTAGGATATCGTCAACTAAGAATTAAGAAGGAAGATATTCCTAAGACGACTTTTCAGAACTTGCTATGGACATTATGAGTTCTTAGTTACGTCGTTTGGCTTTACTAATGCGCTCGCCGCATTGATGGACCTAATGAATAGGATATTCAAACCATACTTGGATCAATTTGTAATAGTCTTTATTGATGATACCTTTATATATTCAAAGGGGCTAAGGAATACGAGCAAAGCATAGAAGGATAGTACTACAGACTTTTAGGGAAAATAAATTGTATGCCAAATTTAGTAAATGTAAGTTCTAGTTGAATCGAGTGGAATTTCTAGGTCATGTAGTATTTGGAGAAGGAATCTCGTTGGACCCAACAAAGATTAAGATAGTAGTGAACCGGCCACGACCAACGATGTTGACGGAAATACAAAGCTTCTTAGGAGTTGTAGGGTATTACAAGAGATTTATAGAAGGATTCTCGTGACTCGTAGGCCCATTGACCCAATTGACTGGGAAGAATGCGAAACTTGAATGGAACGATTGTGACATCCTGATTTTCAACAATGCTTTCAACTAAATGAAATGGGCTTTCCATTGACGAGCCTATAGCCTTCTTCTCTAAGCTAATCACTCACGAGATAACTAATTTATCTGGTGAAGCCGTTAAGGAATCTAAACATGACACACTTGAGAATTCGATTAGAAATCGACTGCTCGACCGTGCTAATCTGCAAAGGTCAATACAGCACCATTAAAATCGATAAGAGACTGGAGATAGGTCGGTTTGACAGAGGCATGTAATTAAAGTGTGGATGATTCCACCTGATTGCAAAATTCTTGTCGAACGGCATTAAATCGGTTTTTCTGTCGTTTCTGTACTCTATGTCCATATTTGAATCATTGAGATTTTACAACAATCGTGAGTCACCAATGAGTCGAAGATGCACAATGTGGATTGAAAATAATCAACCACAGGTCAAAAGCGCTAAAAATTTCTAAAAGCTACCCGGTAGGTTAGGTCACGCTAAAATCGCGTCCGGTTGAAATTAACCATGAAATTGAACTTAGTTTCAAGAATCGAAAATTCTGGTATGTCATGATTTATTTAAGGAATGTCGACTCATCCTTCAAAGAATTTTCGGTGAGTTCGGATTTTCGGCGAAAGTTCAAAATTGGGCGATTTTGGACCGGGAAATGCGGAGCGCCATTTTTGTGAGCATTTTAGGCCTTCAAATTGGATCAATTGGTTAGGAAAATTGTGGAATTGAGTATGGGCTTCCTCCTTGGCATTTTGGCCATCAATTTGAGGGTAATTGGTGTGTAATTCAATTGATTTGTGTGGGAGGCACATGAAATTCGTAGGACATGGGGGGTGCAACATTTGAGCTTCTACCTTGGCTTATTTGGGAAGTTTTGTGAGGGGAAAATGGCTGCTAATAAGGCTGAAGGCTTTGGGGCCTCTCACTTCAGTGTTTAAGATATCTCTCCAAGACTTTGTGGCCTCTTTGTCCCTTCTCATCCAACAACAGTCCCTTCATCTTCCTTCTTGCTTCTTTCTTCTCCATTGTTGCTGAAAACCTTCAATTCTAGAGCAAGTAGCCAGCCACCACCCCTACAAACCAAAGCCCCCTGCTGTCGACCGCTTGAGCTACCGAAGTTGCAATAGCCCGCACGCCCGCCCAAGCTCCGCCAACGCGCCCGTCCCGCTTGTGCACCATCCACCGTGTCCCAAGCCAACTTGACATCAGTTTTGCTGTCCTTGGCCGCTCGTTGCCGCCACTTGGTTGCCCGTAGCCGTCCCTGAGCTGCTGTCGTCACCGCCTGGCCATGCCCTGCTTCTTCTCGCGCCATTCCGCTGCTCAACCAGGTTCTTTGGTTTAGCCATAGAACCAAAGGCCAGCTTAAGCAGTGAGGCTTGCTTGGCCTTTTCCGGGCCCTTTTGGACCTCCCTTGGCGTCGCCGTAGGCTTGAGTCTTGCTCGGAGTCGCCGTGAACTTATCGGCTCGTTAATTCGGTAAGTTTACTTGCTAAACCTTACTTAGGAGGTTAATTATGCTTAGAGGATGATTAGTTTAGACTAAAATTGGGTTATGAGGATTAGTTGGTGTAATTAGTGGTTTAGTTGGTTAATTAGGCTAATTATGTGGTTAGATTAGTTTAGTAAGGGGTTAATTAGATAGTGTGATTTCATTAGCTTAGTACAATATTTATTTAAGTCCAATTATGTGGTTAGATTAGTGTATATAGCTTAATTAGTTATTTTTTTTAATTATTTTGCATTTATTTAATTATTTTGTAATTTACTTAATTATTTATTATTTTCCCAAAATTATACCGGGATAGCCGATCAGTTGAATTTCGTGCTGATTGTCGTGGTGTAATCAATTTGTGCAATTGATTGTTAAATTGTGTAATTGAATGATGAATGTTGATTTTGAGTTATTATTCCAAAATTATTGATTTATGGTATTTAATTAGAAAAATACTGGTGTCGATTTTTGACGCCAAAGATGTTTTTAAGTACTATATCAAATAGTGGGATTTTTTAAAAGTGAGGAGATCGCATTTTGTGGACCGTGTACCCATACACAATTATTTTATCGGGTGTTTTTAATATGAAGAAAATAGGTCAAGTTCATTATTTTAATTGGGGCATTTGAGTGCAAAGCACAATGTCATTGGTTGGAGTTGAATGTGCGTGTGAACGTTATGAGAACCCATCACAAGCATTTACGATGGGCAATGCTCCTTCAGGAATGCCCTTGTCAATGGATACCGGTCGCATTAGAGGTTGGGCCGATGCTCATTCGGGATTGCCATCTAGAGGTAAACGTTGCCATGCTCGATAGGCGAGACGATGCCCAATTATGTTGAAAGACCATCAAATGTCGAGTAGGCTGTGCCCGTAGGGCCGTAATTAATTGGAACGCTTGTTTGAGCGAGATATAATCACGCCTGATTATGGGACAAAATTGAGTGTCACAGAATGGGACGTGTCATAATAATTTGGCCTTATAATCGGGACCCCTGTGATTGATTTGATTTGAAAGTGAGGCATTCCAGTTATTGATTGCATCTACTGCATTTATAAATGTTATATGAGTCGATCGATGTGTTGGGAGGAGCTGAGGCAAGGTAAGTCTTCTGTGATTTGTGATTAGGCTGCCTCTAGGTGTATTACCTTCCTAATCGGGGTTTAGGGCGTAAACTCGTTGAGACATTGTCTTACCCTGTCGTGGGTTTAACTTTTCAAGTCCTTAGATGGAAGTTCGTCTAGTTCATTTTGGGCAGCCACGAGGGTATAGCGAACAGAGTACCGACTTCCTTGTCTCCGAGAGTCCCGGGATCCATGAGGTTATCGTGACCACGATCTGGGTCGGTGAGGGCTTACTACAGTGGGTACCTCATCGATTCAAGGCGTGGTTTCGTCACGTGTCTAATAGGGAACGGGAAGGTCCCGTGGATGGTTTCAACGGACTCGTCGTTGAGGATGAGGGTGAGATGCTGACGAGGATCGGTGCCCGAGGAAGAGTGCAGGCTCAGGCGAGTACAAGTGGGATAGTGTCACCGTAGGTTGATGCTGGTGTAGCATCCCATGGCGATCCTAGAATCGATGGGATCATACAGTGCTAAAGGCCCTAGGAATCCGATGGGGCAAAGCAGGCCCCAACCCGCCGCCGCTACAACCGCCGCCGTTGCTGGTAGTGCTGCCGCCAATCTTGTTATCATCGCTTTGCAAGCTGTTCCTTCTAAAGTTCAACCTGGAGTTGTGATCGGGGAGAGGCCGATGCACAAGCTCGTTGAGTAATTCCTAAAGTTGAACTTGCCGAGTTTCACAAGTGCAGGGGATCCGAGACCGTAACCCTCTGGATTCAAGAGTTGGATAAGGCATTTGCACCGAGGTGCACCGAGGAAGAGAAGGTTGTCCTTGTAATCTATCGGTTGCGGGAGATGCAAGTACATGGTGGAGGCCACCAGTGGTAGAGTGTTCTCATAAGGTGTAGTTTCGGAGTGGAACGCTTCGTTGAAGTGTTTAACGGCAAGTACTTCTGACGATAGTGCAAGGGAACGAGAAGATGGAGGAATTCCAGGCGCCATCGTTAGGGTCCGATGTCTATGACCGTATGAAGCCAAGTTTGCCGAGCTATCTCGACGCCCCTGCACCGATAGAAGATCCGGCAAATAGAGCTATGAGGTTTAGGAATGGCCTTAGATCAGAGCTGAAGGATTCGCTGGTGTCATTCAATCTGAAAGACTACAATGACCTGTATGAGCGGGCCCAGTTGATAGAAAGGAATCTGAACGAATGAGCCGCCGCATCTAGGTCGCGGTTCGGGTTGAACAAGGATGGTAATAGGTTTGGGAAGAAACCTATGATAGGAGGAAGGTACCCTATTCCACCTAACATGAAGGGTAGGGTAGGAATGTCAGCACCGAGCTTTAGTGGAGCATGTTGTTTTTATGGGAGATGGCATGGATCAGCCTCATGCCATTCTAGGCCGGGTGTTTGCTTTGAGTGTGGCTAGTAGGGTCACTTGGCCAGGAACTGTCCTCGAAGGCAAATGGGACCACAGCAGTTGCCGCCACCGCCACCTCCACCGATGGGTTAGAACAGGGGATATGCGCCACCAAATGCACTACAGGGTGGTTTGAATCGACCTCCAACTCAAGGAAGGGTGTACGCTGTCACTAGACAACAGGTAGAGGACTCACCTGATTTGGTCACAGGTACTATTTCACTAAACGACCATGCTGCTTATGCTTTATTTGATCCTAGCACTACTCATTCATTTATAGCTAAGCAGTTCGTTAAGTTGGTAAGGTTGAGTCCTGAATTGTTGAAATTAGTGGTTAGTATATCTACACCGTTAAAGGATAAGGTGTTGTCTATGGTAGGCTGTCCTAGTTGCAAGCTAGTTATTAGTGAGCGAGAGGGAATGATAGATTTGATAGTTCTAGCCATGTATGATTTTGATGTGATAATTGGCATGGGTGACTCATCAAGCAAAAGCTAAAATGGACTGCTATTGGAAAGCAATTCACTTTACCCGTTAACAAGTGAAAGTTTTGAGTTTATTGGGAGTCAAGGAGGACCTTTGATTACCTTAATCTCGTCACTTGAGGCAACCCGTTCATTAGACGGGGGTTGCCAAGGTTACTTGGCGATTGTCGTGGATACGACAGTTGAGGAGCTGAAGATGGAAGAGATCATTGTGATACAAGAGTTTCCAGATGTGTTTCCGAAGGAATTGCCTAGTTTGCCCCTGGGACAGAGCCAATCTCTAAGGCTCCTTACCGTATAACGTTGTCAAACTTGAAAGAGCTAAAGGCGTAGATGCAGGAGTTGTTGGATAAGGGATTCATACGTCCCGGTGCATCACCTTGGGGAGCACCTGTCCTGTTCGTGAAGAAGAAAGATGGTTTGTTACGTTTGTGCATCGACTATCGGTAACTCAATCAGGTGATGATCAAGAACAAGTACTCGCTACCGAGGATCGATGACTTGTTTGGCCAGTTGCAAGGAGTGTCGATTTTTTCTTAAGATCAACTTGAGGACAGGGTATCATCAGTTGAGGATAAGAAAGGAAGATATACCGAAGTCGGCATTTTGTACGCGATACGGCCATTATGAGTTCACTGTAATGCCGTTTGGTTTGATGAACGCCCCCACTACTTTCAGGGATTTGATGAATCGTGTATTCAAGGAGTATCTGGATCAGTTTGTGATCATTTCATTAACGATATCCTAATGTACTCAAGAAGTCTAGAGGAGCACGAAAACAGCTTGAGGATAGTGCTTCGGACTCATGAATCATGGATTGTACGCCAAGTTCGATGCAAACGCGAGTTTTGGTTAACTCGTGTAGCTTTTCTAGGTCATGTGATTTCAGGTGAAGGAATCTCCGTGGACCCGACCAAGATCGAAGCAGTTATCAGCTGGCCAAGACCGACGACCGTGACAAAGATCAAAAGCTTCTTAAGATTGGTAGGTTACTACGTACGGTTCATGGAAGGATTCTCAGCATTAGCCTTGCCTTTGACTAAATTGCTGAAGAAGGAAGAGAAGTTTGTATGGACGGATAAGTGCGAGCGTAATTTCCAAGAGCTTAAGCAGAAGTTGACTACTGCACCGGTGTTGACATTCTGTCTAGTCTTGGAGGATATGAGATCTATAGTGATGCGTCATTCAAGGGATTGGGTTGCGTGTTAATGCAACATGGCAAAGTTGTTGCACATGCGTCCTGTCAGTTGAGACCTCATGAGTTGAATTACCCGACACATGACTTAGAACTCGCAGCGATTATCTTCGCTCTGAAGATTTGCAGACACTACTTGTGTAGAGAAATGTTTCAGATCTTCACAGACCATTAGAGTCTCAAGTATTTATTCCCTTATAAGGAGTTGAATTTGAGACAACGTCGCTAGATGGAACTTCTGAAGGACTATGATTGCAACATCTTGTATCATCCTAGAAAAGCTAATAAGGTCGCAGACGCGTTGAGTTAGAAGTCTTCGATTGTGCAAATGGTGATCAAGGAGTGGATCTTACTTGAAGGAGCTTGAGATTTGGTTTTCAAATTTGAGGTAGGCCACCTTTCAAATCTTATGGCCACCCTAAGAATTAAACTGAAAGTGTAGATCGTAATCAAGACGTTGCAGTTGACAAACCCAAAGATCCAGAAGATTCTACAAGAGGATGCAGATAAGAGAACAGCTGATTTCCAGATTTTTGAAGGTGGAACACTAAGGTTCTGATGATGATTATGTGTACCTGATGATGTAGAGCTTAAGGAGGAGATCTTGTCGAAGCTCATCATAGCAGTTATAGCATTCATCTAGGCAGTATGAAGATGTATCAGAATTTGCGTCAATACTATTGGTGGACCGGTGTGAAGGCGATATAGCCAAGCATGTCGCCAAGTGCCTAATGTGTCGCAAGTGAAGGCCCAACATTGTAAGCCGAGAGGACTTTGCAACCTCTCGAGATTCCCGAGTGGAAGTGGGAACACATCACAATGGACTTTGTGATGGGCTTACCAAGGAGTCAGAGGGGTAATGATTCCATTTGGGTTGTGGTTGATAGATTGACGAAGTCGGCTCACTTCATCGTTGTACGAAAGGATATGCTAAGTTATACGTGCATCAAACGATTGCATGGAGTACCAGTGACGATTACGTCTGATCGAGACCCAAAGTTCACAACAGCTTTATGGAAAAGTTTACAGACTGCCTTAAGAACGAAGCTGCAGTATAGTATGGCTTATCATCTGCAGATCGATGGCCAATCTGAGAGGACGATTTAAACCCTCGAGGACATGTTGCGAACTTGGCGTGTTAGATTTCAAGGGAAGCTAAGAGGAACAGCTTCATCTTGTCGAGTTTTGCCAACAATAGCTACTAGTAGAGCATTCGAATGGCACTTGTTGGAAGCATTATATGATAGAGCGTGCAGAACTCCAGTTTGTTGGGATGAAGTCGGGGAACGAAAGATCATTGGCCTAGAGTTAGTTCAGTAGTTAGTGGATGCAGTTGCAGTTATTAAAGAAAGACTGAAGACTGCTCGAAGTCGCCAAAAGAGTTATGCTGATAAGCGTTGAAGACCATTGGAATTCCAAGTTGGTGAGCACGTTTTTCGAAAGTGTCATCGATGAGGGGTACTTGCGCTCCGGCAAGAAAGGAAGTTGAGCCCGAGGTATGTCGGTCCCTTCGAGATTCTGGAGAGAATAGGGACTTTGACGTATCGTCTTGTGCTACCGCCAAGACTTGCGCAAGTGCATGACGTCTTTCATGTGTCGATGTTGAGAAAGTATGAGGCTGACCCGACCCACGTGCTGAATTTTGAAGAGTTAGACGTGGACAATAGAGTGTCGTATGTGGAAAGACCAGTTTAGATTGTAGATTGGAAGGAACAAGTTCTGCTCACCAAGACGATCTCGTTAGTCAAAGTGGTCTGGCAACACCACGGGACAAAATGAGCGACATGGGAAAGTGAAGACTCGATGAGACGACAATACCCCCACCTTTTTGTTTAAGATTTGTAATGGTTTAAATTTCAAGGATGGAATTTTTATAAGAGGGGAAGAATTGTGACATCCTTATTTTCAGCCCCGCATATGGATCGAAAATAATCCACCACGGGTCAAATGAGCTAAAAATTCGTAAAAGCTACACGGTAGGTTAGGTCACGCTAAAATCGCATCTCGTTGAAATTAACCACGAAATTGAACCCGATTTCAATAACGAAAGTTTTGGTATGTCATGATTCATTTTAAGAACATTAACTCATCCTTCGAAGAATTTTCGGGGAGTTCGGATTTTTGGCGAAAAATCAAAATTTGGCGATTTTGGACCGGGAAATGCGAAGAGGCATTTTTGGCCTTCAAGTTGGATCAATTGGTGGGGAAAATTGTGGAATTGAGTGTTGGCTTCCTCCTTGGCATTTTGGCCATCAATTTGAGGGTAATTGAATTGATTTGTGAGGGAGGCACATGAAATTCGTAGGCGATGGGGGGTGCAACATTTGAGCTTCTACCTTGCCTTGTTTGGGAAGTTTTGTGAGGGGAAAATGGCTTATGATAAGGTTGAAGGTTTTGGGGCCTCTCAATTAAGTGTTTAAGATATTTCTCCAAGATTTTATGGCCTCCTTGTCCCCTCTCATCCAACAAATAGTCCCTTCTTCTTCCTTCTTGCATCTTTCTTCTCCATTGTTGAAACCTTCAACCCGAGCAAGTAGCCAACCACCACCCCGCAAATCGAAGCCTCTATCGTTGACCACTTGAGCCGCTGAAGCTGCAAAGAGCCCACGCCCACTCGAGCTACGCTCGTGCGCCCGTCCCGCTCGTGGGCCATCCACCGCGTCCCAAGCTAGCTCAACGTTAGCTCCGCCGTCCTTGGGCGCTCGTCGCAGCCGCTTGGTCGCCTGGCCCCGCCATGCCCATTCCAGCATTGTTCCACTGCTCGACTAGCTTCTTTGGTTCAGCCACAAAACCGAAGGCCAGCTTGAGCCGTGAGGCTTGCTTAGCCTTTTCCAGGCCCTTTCGAACCTCCCTTGGCATCGTCGTAGGCTCGAGTCTCACTCACCTCCGTGTCGCCATCGCCATGAACTCATCGGCTCGTTAATCCGGTGAGTTTACTAGCTAAACCTTACTTAGGAGGTTAATTATTCTTAGAGAAGGATTAATTTAGAAGTAGATTGGGTTAGGAGGATTAGTTAGTGTAATTAGTGGTATAGTTGGTTAATTAGGCTAATTAGGTTGTTAGATTAGTTTAGTTAGGGGTTAATTAGATTGTGTGATTTAATTAGCTTAGTACATTATTTATTTAAGTCCAATTAGGTGGTTAGATTAGTGTATATAGCTTAATTAGTGATTTATTTAATTATTTTGCATTTATTTAATTATTTTGTAAATTATTTAATTATTTATTATTTTTCCAAAATTATACCGGGATAGTTGGTGGTTGAATTTCGTGCTGATTGTCGTGGTGTAATTAGTTTGTGCAATTGATTGTTAAATTGTGCAATTGAATGATGAATGTTGATTTTGAGTTATTATTCCAAAATTATGGATTTATAGTATTTAATTAGAAAAATATCGGTGTCGGTTTTTAACGCCGAAAATGTTTTTAAGTACTATATCAAATAGTGGGATTTTTAAAAGTGAGGATGTCGCATTTTGTGGCTCAAGCCGATCGTGTACCCATATACGATTATTTTACAAAGTGTTTTTAATATGAAGAAAATAGGTCATGTTCATTATTATAATTGAGCCATTTGAGTAGAAAGCACAATGTCCTTTGGGGGTTGGATGTGCGTGCGAATGTTATGAGAACCCGTCGCAAGTGTTTACGCTCAAGCGATGCTCCTTCGAGAATGCCCTTGTCAACGGATTCTGGTCACGCGGAGAGAGGCCGGGCCGATGCTCTTTCAGGATTGCCGTCTTTAGGTAGACATTCTTGTGCTCGATGGGGCGAGACGATGCCCGGTTACACCCGAAGACTGCTGAACGCCGAATATGCCATGCCCGTGGGGGCCATAATTAATTGGAACGCTTGTCGAGTGAGATATAATCGCGCCCGATTATAGGAAAAATTGTGTGGCAAAGAATGGGACGTGTCATAACGATTTGGCCTTATAATCGGCACCCCGTGATTGATTGATTTGAAAGTGAGGCATTCCAGTTATTAATTGCAGCTATTGCATTTATAAATGTTATATGAGTTGTACCGATGTGCGGGGAGGAGCTGTGGCGAGGTAAGTCTTCGTGATGTGTGATTAGGTTGCCTCTAAGTATATTATCTTCCTAATTGGAGTTTAGGGCGTGAACTCGCTGAGACATTATCTCACTCCGTCGTGGGTTTAATTTTTCAGGTCTTAGAAGGAAGTTCGTCCAGTTCGTTTTGGGCAGCCGCGAGGGTATAGCGAACAAAGTACCGACTTCCCTGTCCCCAGGAGTCCCTAGATCCGTGCGCTCATTGTGACCACGATCCGGGTTGATGAGGGCTTACCATAGTGGGTACCTCATCGATTCAAGGCGTGGTTTTGTCACGGGCCTATCGAGGAACGAGAAGGTCCCGTGGATGGTTTCGATGGACTCGCCATTGAGGGTGAGGGTGAGGGTGAGGTGGTACTCGACCTTATCATGCATGCCGACATTATAGCTGATAATGCAGCGAACCGAGGGCCCGAGCCTGAGGTGGAGGAGCCTACGTAGAGGAGGTAGCTGATCCGCTTGACATCGAGCATCCCGATGGTGTCGTGATAGACCCGGTTCCCAAGTAGATAGGGTCAGGGGTAGGATTAGTTAGGTAGTCCCTTTTAGGCCTTGACTTGTGTGTATAACTTTGCAGGCTGACCTAGTTGGTTTATAAGGTATGTTTGGTTTGATTTAGTTGTCTGCTTTTCTATAACATGTTTGTTGTTGTCGGGGGATTATTTAATTTGCTTTCACATGTGCATAATTGATTGGGTTGGTGACGCGTTCTCGGAACATCGCAATTTTATTGACCATCGAGTGATGTACACGCACTCAAGGTTCAGGGCATGACAACGACGAGTGCAAGCAAAGCTTCTAGGAACTCAAGAAAAGATTAATCAGAGCTCCGATACTAACTATTCCTTCTGAATTTGGTGGATTCATGGAATATAGTGATGCCTCCCACAAGGGGTTGGGATGTGTCTCGATGTAGCACGGGAAAGTCATAGCCTATGCGCTAAGACAATTAAAACCTTATGAATTGAATTACCCAACTCACAATCTAAAACTAGCGGTAATAATTTTTGCATTAAAATTATGGAGAATGGATGCGGATAGAACTATTGAAATATTATGATTGTGAGATGCGTATCATGTAGGAAAGGCAAACAAGGTTGTGGATGCTCTTAATCGTAAGTTGACAATCGGTATGGCAAGTATAAGAATAGGAGATGGAACTTATTAGAAACAATCGTCAATTTAGAGTTTAAGATAGAAATGGACCATCTTACCGGTGTACTAATGACACCGACAATTGAACAAAAATCATCTAGAAAATTAAGACACTATGACGGTCGGACCCTTAACTCACGAAACCTCGTGAAGAGGCATTATTTGGTGAAAGGATAGAATTCCAAGTGTCGGATGATAGAATAGTAAGATATCAAAGACGTCTATGTGTACCTAACAATGGAGGGACAAGAAAGGAAATTTTGTTAGAAGCACATGGGAGTAGTTATAGTATTCATCCATGATGTACAAACATATATCGAAATTTACGCCAACATTATTGGTAGAACGGGATGAAGACTGACATTGCCAAGCACGTTTCTGAGTGCTTGACTTCCCAAGAAGTGAAGGCAGAACATCGTAAGCCTCCAGGAATGCTAAAGCGACTAGACATACTGAATGGAAATGGGAGAATACAACAATGGATTTCATACAAGGACTACCAAGGACGTTAAACAGTCATGATTCTATTGGGGTAATAGTAGATTGCCTGACCAAATTTGCTCATTTCCTAAATGTACGTATGGATTACTCAATGGACGTATACATAGAGATATGTAAGGAAAATGTGTGCTTACATGGTGTTCCTATGACCATCACTTTAGATCGAGACTCAAAAATTGCCTCAAATTTCTGGCAAGGTCTCCAAACTACACTAGGGACCAAGCTTCGGTTTAGCATCACCTTCCATCCACAGACGGATGGTCGGACAGAGAGAAAGAGTAATCCAAGTACTAGAAGATATGTCAAGGGCTTGTGTGATCGATTTTAAAGGAAATTGGGACAATAAATTGCATTTGATAGAATTTGCCTATAACAATAGTTTCGAGAGTATTGGTATGGCCCCATTTGAGGCACTATATGGAAGGATTTGCAGGACTCCTATATGCTAGAATGACGTGGGCAAGAGAAAACTAACACAACTAGAGTTGGTACAAGTTACTTTGGATGTAGTGGAAATCATTCGGAGTTAGCTCAAGACGGCCTAGAATCAACAAAAAAGTCACGAGATAGGCGCCAAAGGCCCTTGGAATTTAACGTGGAGACCACGTCTTCCTAAAAAAGTGTCGCCAATGAAAGGCTTAGCTTGATTTGGAAAGAAAGGCAGGGTTAAGCCCAAGATTCATTGGACCTTTGAGATTATTGAAAGGATGGGAGAATTTGGCTTATCGATTGGCTTTGCCTCCGAAGTTGGCAAATGTACACAACGTCTTCCACGTATCAATACTAAGGAATAATTAGCTAGACCCCACTAGACAAGAAGGGGGAATACGTGGAAGAGTTAGTACAAATATTAGAACAGAAAAAGCAATTTCTCCAAACAAAGGTAATCCCACTTATCAAGATCCTATGGCAGCACCATGACATAGAAGAAGTGACGTGGGAAAGCAAGGAAGAAATAAGACAATGATACCTTCATTTATTCAATCGACATAAAAGGGCATCCAAATTTCAAGGACGAAATTTCTTGAGAGGGGAGATTTGTGACATCGGGATCCTCAACAAAACTATGCATTCTTGGGTACCAAGCTCATCATTGCTGCATTACTAAGCTCGTCATTATGGCACAACACCAGCCACCACACCATCGTTGCACCAACCCGCCATGCAACGCCGGCCAACCACCAACGCCACTGCCACTAGGCCTGCCACCGAGCCACATTTTCCTCCCATGGCCAGGACACGTTCACCACACGTAGCCGCTCATTTCTTCTTGTTGTAGTTTGCTAATTGAGGAAAAATTACCCAAAATCACCCATGTCCTTGCATTAATTTGCAAGGTGTCATGAAATGTGAGAATTTCCCACCCAAAGACACAAACCCTTTGAGCTATCTCTTCCTCATGCTGCTACAAAGTTGAAGGATGTTGACTGAAAATTCCAAAGGCAGTGGATTGAGGAGATACAAAGGCCGCCTTACCAAATTTACATCTTCCCTTACGGCCTCACTGTCATCATCTTTATTTTAAACCTCAAGACTACATCACCATCTTCTTCTTTTCCATTCCTTCACCAGAATGTCCGTCATTCTAAAGCCACAACTCGACGCCATTCCGCTCGCGGTGTCCACCGTTCTAGCCATCGTCAATGAGTGTTTAAGGCAAGTAAAAGTCCTACTCCCTATACTACGTATATACTGCTCATTCCTTGAATTCTCGATGTATGGACTAACGGATTTTAGTTGAATGTACTGAATTGTCAATGTTGTTATGGTTTAGTTATGTCGCGTAGCTTGAATTAGGCCTTGGCTTGATGGCCGTAAGTCGCGACGACCATCAGCACAGATAATGCCAACCCTAGCTTAGGAATGGTCTTGGGTTAGTCCTGGTTAGGCATGAGCCTTACTCGGTCTTGAGGAGGTTGGGTCTTGATGTAGTTCAGTTTAATCGGATCGTTTTATGGTCCGGTTAGGCTTCAGAAATTGGTGTCGCCACAAGGCCGGGATGGTGGTTAAGTTTAGCATGCAGTCCGTGACAAGCAAACTCACATGCGAGGAATGTTCATAGTCGTAGGTTCATCTCATTGAGGTTTGGAGAGGCTAGGACTTGTTTCAATTTTATTTGGGTTAGTTGTGGTTATGATGAGGCTCGGACCTGCCTCAACGTGGTTCGGGTTTAATCAGGGGTCGTGGTAAAGGTCGAACTTGCTTAAATGAAGGTTACTGGGTCTTAGGGTAGTTTGGCTTCCAGTACAACCTTCGAATAGTTGAGGCCTAGATTAGATGATCGATTATAGCTACGGTTAAATTTGAAAATGGCGGGGTAGTATGGACTAAGGGTAATGAATCTAGTCTATTTTGACTAGGGCACTAGTCCTAGTGCCCTCTTTCCCTAAAGGAGTCAATATATTGTCAATTCGGAATATCATGAAAATGTGTCAAATTGAATTATTGAATTATTGCGCCATGATATGGATGTGATGGATGCTGTCGGTAACCTGATGACGACAATGCCCCAGGTGTGGGGATACCTAGAGGAACGTAACGAGGTGCCTCTGAATGCCTAAGGGATGTAACATGGATCCCTCGGGAGGTCCTCACGATGCTAGCTTGGAGTGCGAGATGCATAGAGAAGTGCAATACAGTTCCCTCTGAAAGATGGCGGCAACTGAACTTAAACCAAATATAATTAGTAAAGTTTCTCAACTTTCCATTTATGTACCGGTATACTGTTTCCGTGAATTTCTTTTAGACAGCTAATACTTTGAGTCAAGAAAGGCTCTCAGGCAAGTTGAGCTATTTTGATTACTTATATCTTATATTTGGGATTCGTGCGCATGGATATTGGCACATTTACGTAGTATATTATAGTAGACTTTTATTTGCTGTGTTTTATACTCAC